>NC_081409.1:579673689-579976605 GCF_030272615.1 Cryptomeria japonica
TGATGTAATCATTATATATTTTTATGAGACTTTTGTGATGTAAATGCAATGTTATTACGATGTGACTTAATTAGTAGATGTTGTATTTATATGATTGGAATTATTGAATAAATGAAATGATATAGATTATGGTGTATGTAGCCTTAGAAATGTAATGTAATTGAACACAACTATATGAATTCAATCATGCTTATTGTAATCTCTTAATACAACTTTATTGCTATGTTCATGTCATAATCATTCTATCATGAGTTGGTTTAATAAAGCTTATTGTTAATTAGTTTAATTGAGTAATCTTCATTGTAAAACCTTAAAGAGTTTAGGTTAAGTCTTTTGCTTGTGTAATTTCTAATGCAATGTTTATCTTAATATGTCTATACATTCAGTATTATTTAAAAACAATATATTTTACACTCTTTTCAAGTATTTGTAGCTAAATCCTTTAGGGTTTTTTGGCGGGGCATTACACCTATGCCCAACTCTCACCATAGGTTTGCAAATGTTCAAAAACTGGTTTGAAATCGCTTTGACTCAGCTATGCTCCAACATTATAAATGACCAAATGAAACCCTAATTCCTGTATTTATAGCCAAATCGAGCCCTAATTAAGGTTCCTACCCTTTAGGTCATGGTCATTTTTACCTTAAACGCCTTGTAGGTTGGTCATACAAACCTTATCTTTTCTATGAAATACATATTTGGGATCCTGATCACATAATAGTTAAATTGGCCTTCAATTAAATTTTTTTTGACCAATTTCTAAGGAGGCGCCATATTATTCTATTGCCATTGGGGCATGATGGGGCAAATTTTTCTTGACTTTTCTTTAAAACAATGCCTAGAAACACATTGTCTCAAATGGGGGCAAAATGTAGACACCTAAAATTATCTCATGCTTGCAGACGCCAATTTTACTAATTATTCCTCTTTGTTAATTAAATAATTCTAATTATTTATTTAATCTAGCTTTATTTTTCCTAATTAAAATTTCAAATTCATGGTTCGAGTTTCTCTCTAATTCCATACTCAATAAATATTCAATCATTTCCCTTATAATATTAATTGAATTATCTTATTAGTTAATTAATCTTGATTATTCACTTTAGTTAAACAATATTTATTGTTTAATTAAATTTATTTTTATATTCTCAATATTAAATATATTTTTTTAATTATTTAGTTACTTATTAATGTCCTCTAAATTTAAATAAATTTTCAAATTTATTTAATCTCATTTACCTCTCATTTCATATTTCATTGTTGAAAACTTGAGTTGTTGAGTTGTGTTGTTATTGATGTCAATATGTCTGGTGTTGTCATTGATGTCACTATTTGTTGTAGATAGTCTATATCTATGTATTCTGATGTTGTTGTCTGGTTTCAAGGTGATGGCGAGGTTTTTTTTAGATGGTTGGTTTAGTGGAAGTTTCAATATGAAAGAGACAATATTTATATATAGGAAAGAGTATTTAATGTCCCAACAGAAAAATTCTTTTCATCCCTCTGGTTTGTGAAGATTATGTCTTGTAGTTTTAGATATAATATTTATAATATGTGTATAACATACTATCAAAATTTCAAGTCACATGTTGTTCAAATGGTAGAATTGTTTGTTGTTGATTTTGACCATGAGGTTGTCTATAAGAACTGGGTAAAAGAATGCTTAGCGGTTCTTTGATATGTGGGTTCAAGTGTTGCATCTTAGAGGACATGTTCATTTGGGTTTTAAGTGTTCCAATTCAATTTTCTAGTGCTATTTTGGTTGGCAAATGAAGTTATGTCATTTTGAGTTTAGTGTTAGCTATTTTGGTCTCCAGCTAATTGAGGTGGTATATCTTATTTGGATCATAATTTTTGGTTGGGGTATGCATTGGAGGTTGTGTTTGAATATTCATGTGTCTCATCATTGTGATGTGTTTGGGTCCCTTTTATCTCCTAGAGTGGACCGCATGATGTGTTATTGATTTGGATGGCCTAATTTATGTAATTTTGTATTTTATCTATAGTTGACCTAGTTGAGGGTTTTAATGAATGATCTTGTATATATATATATGTGTGGTTGTATATGTTGATGTATGGAATGCTTGCAAATTAGTGTGAAGTATATGTGTATGATTGTTGGAATTATTATTGATGTCAAGGATGTCAAGAGGTTACAGAGAAACAAGAAGCAGATGTGCATAACACGAAGGTTATGCCATCATGCATACTTGTAGATAAGACGTAGTGTTATCCTGTAGGGGCCTTGACTAGACTCATTGACTCCACATGTCAACAAAGGTCTAGAGTTACATGTTGGTGAGGTGTATATGTAAGGCCCTTTTGGTGCATTAGTTGTCACACTCATCACTCAACGGGGAATCTTCAGTATTTGACAGAGTCCCGAGTTGGGGGTTGTGAGCCATGAGTTTCACGGGTAGCAGTTGTCTGGTTCATGTGTGTCAGTGGGTCTCATGGTATGTTCTAATGAAGGAAAGAGACCATAAGGGATAACACTTGAATGAAGAGAAGGCCATCCATAACTACCCGCAACGTTGAAAAGAAAGATGCACTAGTCATGTGGGATAATAGTTTCATTAGGGTCGAAGACCCCTTGCTATCCCATGGCGTGATGAACAAGAGTTTTGTGACTATGCAAGACAAGAAAAAGACAAGTGAAATGTATCCCCTGCCATCTCGTACCATAGATGTCCAAAGAAAGTTGGTCCTATGGGCTGAGAGAGCAATAGAAGGATAGAGGCTTGCCACTATCCCGTGTTGTCAAAGTGTGAGATGTGATGCTTGTGTGAGGTAGCATAAGTAGAAGTGAGATATGTGTCACACTATCCTAGAGTGCTAAGTTGGGTGAGATGATAGTCATGCGGGGTAACATGAAGATAGTAGTGAATGGTTCTTTTTGTCCCACACCATTCAGGATGGGTGTGTTTTGGTCATGGGGGATAAGATAGTGAAGTGAGAGAAGGATCCCTCTATTCTGCAACATGTAGAGGGATGAAAAGAGGACCTTATGGGGTAAAAGAGAATGAAGAGAACATCGAAGTCTCTTATCTCACATGGGATAAGAGGTCTTGCCAAATGTCATGTAGGCTAACAAAAGGAAATGCAAGACATGCCCCCCACTATCCCGTAATGTCAAAGACCATAAGTTATAACTCTTGTGGGGCAAGATAAATTGAATAATTGTGCATCTCGCCAGCTTGCATGGGTAAAGAGGGCTCATAAATGATGATGCAAGATAACAGAAAGAAAGAATGAGGTAGCTAGATTGGATTGATAGTCCAAGTGGTGGTTAACCATGGTTGACTAGGTGACTTTTAATGACAATAAAGAATACTTCTTATGACATCTGTGCATGCCGATAGACTCAAATCTTTACATGGAATAAAATCGACTTTGAGTGAGTAATCTGGACAAACAAATTAGAGACATGTGGCTCCTTGGTAGTCAAAAAAGATATTTGATACGCATAAGACGATGATGAAGGATCTAAGTGTGGTAGTTGTTGATATTTTCAGGGTAGGTCGACAAAGGATGTAGAATTCATTAATGGCAACCAAGTTGCAAGTTGGTTGTGTGGCTCGATGAATAATTCTCAATCTCTTTGGGTAGAGAAAGATTACTAGACTTAGTAATCTAAGTACAGAGAATGATTTAAAGAAAGATAGGATGCATTTACTTTAGGTGGCAAATATGAGATCATATTCAGGACAAAATAAAATTTCTAGAGGTGCACATCTCCATGACAACCGACTGGAATAAAATATTCAAGATTGCAGTAGAGGAAAGATCTAATTTGTACAAAGTTGATCGAATCCAGCAATAAAAGTGATGATATTTGACATTGGTAGGTGTGGCTATTGAAATAGAGATAGAGGTGAAAATAAAGATATTCCAACAAGTCGAATGTGAAAAGTGTGAATGCTTAGTAGAGTGTTATGTTGCCACTGAAAGGAAACAAAGAAATCTACAGAGGTGGAGAAAGTAAGAAAAGAGAAAAAATAGAGTATCATGAAAAGTGAAGTTATAGTAGAGAGAAGAAGACTACTAGATAGAGGAAGAGGAAGAAATAGATGAAGAGATCCAGTAAATAGAGAAATTCATTGTCATTTTTTGAGAAAATTTGCAAGTGTTACAACTCATTTGTAACAAGGTTTCATCACTGCATTGTAAATTTTTGATAATCATTGTAAATCTCTAGGTGGCTTCTCAGAGCAGATTGCGGTGCTCCTTTTAGTAGGTTCTCATAAAATCAGGGGGTGGTGCCCTAAACTTTTTAATGTTGGCATTTTGTCAATAATGTCAATAAGTGTTGTAGAGTGGATGCCAGTGAGGTTGCAGATTGTAGAGTTATCATATTGGGATAGCAATACCGATCAAGTTTTATACAAGTGGAATGTCATATCAGGATAGCAATGGCAATCAAGTATTGTTCAAATGAAATGTCATATCAAGGTATCTATGCTGACAAGGAGACCTTGGATGTGTATCAGGATAGCTAAACATAGGTGAAGTAGATATTTTGTGTTATAATGATAGTGATAACTACTCCGACATCATTATGTTGGAATAGCTATGTTGATCAGGTGACCAAGGATGTGTGTCAGGGTAGATTTTTGAAGGTAGAATGACTAAATTCCACTATGCCGATAGTGTTAGCTATTCCAATGGATGTGCATTTCATAATAACTATGGTGATGAAGGTTGTCACCATGGAGTTTGATCATTAGAATAAAATATGTCGATAATAAGAGATCGACAGTATGACATCAGTTTAACTTGTTCTGTCGATCTAATAAGTTTTCCCTATGCCGATAGTTATGACTATCTCGATGAGTGGTTGTTTTGGAGTGAAGTTTGGTAGTTCAAAGTAGCCTATGCGGATGAAGTCTGTCACTATAGATATTGAGTATCGGGATACCTATGCCGATAAAGGTGAGTTGACAGTATGATTATCATAATGACTTATACTTTCGATCTAATATGATTTTCTTATGTCGATAGTTATGCCTTTTCCAATATGTGGTCCCTTGGCTTAGAGATTGTGCTTCAGGGTAGCCTATGGCAATAAGTGAAATTAGAGGTGAATTTTTCATCAGAATAACTCATCCCAATAAGAGGGATCAAAGGCATCAAGTAGTCATCAGGATATCTATAGTGATGAACATTTCTTTCTTTTGCAGACTTTATAACATGAAGGTTAGTCTCAGCATGGAAACTGACTGATCTGTGCAGCCTAATTGTCCATATGGATCTTGACTGACCTTGACCATCTAAACTGGATGAAGAAGAAGAGGACATATGGCTCCTTGGTGGACAAAACAAATTAGATTTGTTGTAGTTGGTGAAGGTATATCATATAATTGTCATATCTGTGTGGGTAGACTGATAAGAGGACAATGATCTCATTAATGATGAACCTTTTGCAGTCTATTGATGAGCTCAAGATGCTTGATAGTGGTAGAATCATATTTTTTGTATAGATAGAGTTTGCTAAAAATAGCAACCTTGTGATAGAAAGAGAATTGAACATAAACCCAAATGACAAAAAATAGGGTAGGGTTATTTAATGCAGATGGACGATCGAAAGAGGGAAATCCAATCTATTGTAGACCATATTCAACAAGGGCAGATTCAAATTACTAAGTTTAGTAATCTATGTACTAATCATACTGATCGAACTAAAGATAGATGAAACAAATTTAATGTATGCAGCCAGTCTAAAATCATTTTGTAGACAGATAATAAGATCTTGTTGAAAAAGAGAGATGTGTAGTACCCTCGCCCTAATCAGATTTTAATCTTGGTTAGTTATCATGTAATCAAGTTATAGTCACATGTTTTAATTCTTGTGTGTACCTATTAATGTGATTTTCACATCAATTCATATGTAAGTTTATTATTTCTCCTGAATTGTGCTATTAATCTTGGGCTAACACTTTTTATTATATATATATATATATATGCATTTGTGATTCATGGTTACAGGAGATTGCAGGTACAGTATGCATGGGTGCGAGGTTTGTCTTCACCTGGATTCACAGGTTTGAGTTCTCCTCATTAACCCTTAGAAAATTGGATTTGGTGATCGGTAGACCCTCATGTGACCCTAGTCATGCTCAAGTGAGCATCATTTGTCGTCTATCAATATTCCTTTGGTTGGGTATGTAGGTCGTCTGTTTGTTTGGCTTTCTTGGATTGTGTGTTTTGTGTGTGTGGTTAAATTGAGTAATTAAACCTTTTTTATTTTATTAGATTAAGTTGTGTTAAGCATTAAAAATTAAGGGACTAAATTAAATAGGTTCCCTTTATGCGATTAATTGTTATTTAGAATTGCTCAATTCAAATTGGTAGCTAGTACAATTAAATGGTTAATTTTTATGGATTAATTTACTTAGTTATGCTTTTGGAAAGGAAAGATTTAAATTAATTTGAAATAGAATTAATTTAATATCTTTGCCTTTTTAAAAATAGAAAGGTTGATTTTAATTATTTAAGAAAATCAATTTAATTAGAAAAGCGAGTTTAAAATATGTTGGATATAGTTAAAAAAAAAAAGAAAATGAATTTGGGATTTTATTTTAATTAAAAATATATATATGTTACCCTCATATTATTTTGAAATAAAAATGTTAAGTTGTGTTAATTGGGAAAAATTAGAAATTACATGAGGGAGAGAAAAGCATTTTTTGATTTTTCTAATTTGAAAAAGAATTTTTTTTTTTTAATTAAATATCATAATTATTGGAAAATATTGGGTTGGAAAACCTAAAAAAAGATTAGGTTGCATATTTTTTTATTTTTTTTATGCATGTGAGTTCATGAGAAGGAGGCAGAGACTATGGAAAAAAAATAAAATTATTTCTTGGATACATGTTGGGGAAATAAGAATCAGAGGTGGGCTGGAAGGAAGGATGGGCATGGGAGTCTTGTTGCAGGGCTGATCTCTTCCACAAGATCTTCTAGGAAAGCTTCACATGTTGGATAGCTTCTGTCTGGTTTCATTTAAAAAAAAAAACATATTAGATCAAATATTTCTTCCTCCCTCTATATTTTCTTGTGTGCTTTTATTAAGAAATATGATATGGCTGTGTCTCCAATTTCTGGTTGGGTTTTGTTTATGAGAAAATGATTAGTTTTCAAGTTTAAATCACAGGAGTTATGCTGGTAAAATTTTCCCAGAATCACCCTCCTGTGCTTCCAGCCAATGTGTTTCTTCTGGTAGTTTTATTTTGGAGGAATGCAGAATAGAGTTATATTTTTCTTCTTCCCATTTCTTTGTAGCGAGAATTAATTTGATAGTTTCAGCCAATTTGGCCCTATGAATTTTCTTTTAAAAATTATTATTGGTATTTTGCCCTCTCCAACACAAAATTCTGGACTGGTTGAATTCCTTTTTATCACTATTTAATTAGTATCTATTTTTTTAAATTTGAGGAAAAATGAAATGGACAGGAAAACTTTTCACGATTTTGTTATTTGATTTCCAATTTCTAGTTGAATATAATTTTGATTCATGTTTTATTTCCATTAAATTTAAGCTAGAAGGAATTATTTTGGTTTAAAATTCTTCCCTGGCATGTTGTTATGCTACCAAATTTTGTTCCAAAATGAAACCCCTATAGAAGTTTTTATTATGCTGTTTCAGAATGTCAACGATATCTCCACATTTGCAAACTGGGTTTCTACTATTTTTTTTGGGTTACTTAGTGACTTTCCATTCTAACTTCTATATAAATGTTGTAAAAATAAAGTTCTGGGTTTTCGATAAATGGTATAAACCATGTGGCTGTTAAAACAAATTTATTTTTTTCGTTATTGAATTTAAATTTTTTTTTTAAATGTTTAATTATTATTAAATTTAAATTAATATATTTTATTAATTATATATTTTATTAATTATTAATTAATGTAGATTATTAAATATATTTTAATTGTGATAATTTCTATATTAATATATATTATTAATTATATATTAATTGTTGATTGTTAATTAGCATATAATTTCAAATATATAATAATTATTGTTCAGTCATTAATTTATTAATTTAGGTATATATATATACTAATTAATATCTTTAGATCGTGTATTTGTTTTAATATATGCAAGGGAAATTATATTTCATTGGGAAATGCTTATCTATTTCTTTTGTTTCTTTATATGTATATTTCCATTTTTGGAAAGTATATGTTGGTTTTAGAGATATGAGAGTGGTTTATTTATTTCAAAAAAGAATAAGAATGATATTTTATTCTGAACAATAAATATCATATTTAGTTGATTAATAGTTAGTTAATTATATTCATTTGAATTTGGTTTAAAACTCATGATGAAGTAATTATGTTATGTTATGATGCATATTATCTTAGCAAGATATAAAAACCATGAACAACCTCTACCTAGACAAGGTAAACAAACTGCAATCAACTTAGATCCTTTAGAAAACTAGATCAATTGTTGTGTGTAAACAATAAGAAATAAGATTGTCTTTTCCAATCTATGCCTATGCATGTTTAATTTTTTGTATTCGCATTTGCTTAAGAAATGACAAGTCTTTGATTTTGTTTGTTGGACCCTGTCGTATGATTGATTTGGGTACCTACTTATGTCCTTGATCTCGAGTTTTGACTATTTTCTTGTGATGGTGATGTAACCGGTCATGTCCTTTATGCAGTTGTCGAATGTTGAATCATGGTCGACCATAGCTAGTTAGGTTTCTAGTTAGAGTATAGTGCATAAGTGCACCTCGTATGAAGTTTAGTTTGACCAAATGGTGTTCCTACCATATTGAACTCCATTTGTTTGACCTTGTGTATTCCTGGGTTTTAGGAGTTCACTTGAATATCTTTGCTAGTGTGTTGTTGTGTTGCCTTTGATAGGAGCATGGTTGTGGAGTCGTCCTGATGTTTATTGCCCTCATGAGAACCTGATACTCATGTGAGACCATGGGATGCTTATGATGGGTTGCGAAGATTTAGTTTCACGGATGCTTCAGTTGTTCTTTTATTATTGCTTCTTACTATGTTCAGTTGGATCCTTTCTTATTCAGGGATCATTCATGTATTTATTTGACCAATGTGGTCATATGTATTATTGGTTATGTTCACCTTGATGGTAGGATTGTAAATGATGTGAACCTTATATATTCTTCACTATTGATTAAGTATCAGAGGGGTCTTGCAGTTGAGCAAACCTGGAGATGTAGCCCACTAAGGGTGAACTCCAAGATCATTTCGGTGTTATGTAGTGTTATTTACATTTTTTTGTTTTCTTTTAATTTGGCATGTATGGATGGTTTATGTTAAAATATATAATGGGGATTATATGAAAATAATCATAAATGCATGTAGGTAGTAGTTTTATTTAATGCAGTAATTAGGATCATCAGAGAATGTAGATTTGATTAATGAAATATATTCAGTTATTGATAGCGCAATTAAGTAGGCATGGGAAGTATTCATTAGTTTATTATGAAGCTAAAGTGCGATATGAAATTAGATGCAAGACATATATTTAATGTAAGATTGAACGTAATGAATGGTTAAAATTTATTGGATGAACTTAATCATGTTAACCATAGCTTTAACTCTAATAGATGAACCTCATTATGCCATCTATATTTTAACCTTAATGGATAAACTCATCATGTTACCTAATTTTAACTCTAATGGATGAACGCATCCTATTATCTATAAATTTAATTTACTGAACAAATTATATCCATGTTTTAAGTAATAACATGTAATTAAGTTAACCTGCTTAAATGGATCAAATGTCATGAGTTGAGCTAGATGTTAAATTAAGTAATCACGTTGGAAAACTCCTTAGGTATTGTTTAGTCTTCCGTTGTGTTATCTGAGCTTTTGATAACTCATTGTATCATTATGTTGTATCTTATTTTAAAAAAAAAATTATTTGCACTCTGTTCATGTGTTTTAGCTTTATCCCTTCGGGGTTTCCTGGTGGGGCATTACATTTGGTATCAAAGCCAGGTTGCAAACACTGGGATCTCTGGTTTCGTTTGTGCCCTTTGTTGGTGTGAGGTGTATAGACCTTATGTTGTATGCTTGTCTTCCTTTTGTATGCATGTGATTGAGGCATAAGATCTTGAAGATCTTAAGGACTCGTGTTCTTTTCTTTTGCATATTATTTTGAGCAAACCTAATTGTGTGTAACATGTGTGTTCACACCCGGCTTTCACCTTCTTGATGTTGGTTCTTTTGAATGATTAATTGTGCCTTGTTTCTTACTAGATATCTTGGTCTACGATTATTCTTATTCTGAAAGAGAGTCGTATGTACCTTCCTTATTGATTGTTGTGCTCTTTAGACTAATCCATTGGGTTGGTCAGTGCTTTTCTTGAATCTAAAAGTATGAAATGTGCTTGTTTTAAGATTATGATCTATCTTAGTGTTGTTTGCTTGAAGGACTTGTATGGTAAATGTTGAATGCTTATTTTGTAGAAAATTGAATGATTACCACCCTTCCTCTTCTTTCTCTCTAGAAATTAAAATGTTTGTGATATGTGTAATTATCTCTTATGTGAGTTTTCTTATTGTGAGAGAAAGGTTGTGACTTCTTGAACCCTTTTGTGAGCCTTATGATGCCTCTGTGTTTTTAGAAAATAAAAGGGCTATGGGCTTGAAAGTTCATATTGGTTATTGAGAGAAAATTTTATGTTTACATTAAAAATTCTCCATGTGTATTGTAGGAGTAACACAGTTAAATTATATCTTAAGTACTATGCATTAATATGTGAATAGTTGTTATGTAAAACTGCTTTGTTTGTAAAACATGGATAAAAAGGGAACATGTTATAGTAGCTTCAAAAGTGTATTAATATGTTCCACGAAAGATTGTTTTATGTGTTTCATTAAATAAATTTGATCGAGGACCTATTTTACAATGCTACATTAAACTTGCTTTTGGACATATATATATAATTAACTTATTATGATTAGAAAGTGCAAATGAAAAGCTTGTTTGATGTGCATGCATTAATTATGTATTATTTAGTTGATAGCTCCTTTTTTACCTTCTTATCGTACCTTAGATTTTCAAAGAAAGGTTGCAGATTATGATATGTTTGGTATTGAATTAAAGTAGTGAGTATTTGCAAGAGGTCTTGTATTATCGAAAAGATTGTCTGACTTGATTTCTGGTTTGGAAAACTAGAACATTCTATTGCAACCATAATTATTGGAAATGTTGTGTTAGGCCTATTGGAATTCTTCTAAAATAGTAGTGAAACAAAAACCGTTCAATTAAGATGATAGCCTTACAATGAGAAAATTTTAGCATGTGGTGTGATCTTGTTGATCTTGTGTCTATGTATGAAATAGTTTGTCTATCAAACTCCCTTTCCCTTCTCCTTGCGTAGATTATAAGATTTTTAGAGATGATACTAATGAATGCATCGATTTAATAAAAAATTTATAAAACATGTGAAATTGTATTATTGCATTTTGGCTTCATATTGGAAGATGGAAGTCTTATGCTTTAGAAATAAATTTGCATAGTTAGTAATGTGGTTATTAATGCTTAGTGGAATTAGAGAAAAATATAGGAATGACATTATTACCTTATGTAATTTTGAATTGTAAATAATTTCAGTACTTGTATCTAGAATAAAATTTATTTGGTAATTCATGTGGAAAGCATAATTAAAACCTTCCTTGAGTAGATGATAGTGTACTGAAAAGTACTCCCCATAAATGTAACTAAACTAGTACTGGTGCTTTCTTTGTGTAATGTAAGAAACCCATGCTCTCTATATGTGCCCATGGGATGGTGAAAAAATCAACCATGGAGGATATGTTTGCTGATGGGTATGGGAAACCATACTATTAATGTGATGTTGCTTATTTGTTTCCCTATTAAATACCAAACCTCGGGTTGTTGGTAATTCAATATGTTAAGGGGTAGTATAGGAAGTCACCATTCCTTGAATAGTATGGATCGGCGTACGAGTAATGTCAATGTGAAGTGACTTTAGCTTCTCTAGTTTGAGGAAAATATAGTTATACAATGAAACTGTATTAAAGGTGTACTCAATACTTTCCCTTTTGATGAATCTATTTATAAGGTTTATGTGTGCCATCCTATTCCTCTCTTTTATTTGAGCATATTGTTGGTAGTTCTTGGGCATAGTAATGCTGTATCTTAGAGGATCCTTTGCCTTGTCTTCATGAAAGGTAGGTTTATCCACATGAGCTGCCAGTTAGTAGGTGTTGGTAGACCTCTGGGTGGACCTTAGCCATGTATACCTCTGGCTTACGATGAGTATCCTATGAGGTACATCACTATGCGGGATATGACCTGTGCGTGTTTTTTTTTGTGAGGTACACTACCATGCGGGATATGTCTATTGCGTGTCTTCTCTACTTGAAGTATTGCCATGCCGCGTGATGACGTGATGCGGGCTGATGTCGAGGTGCACACTACCATGCCATGCGGATGTGTGACTAGGCCACACCACATGATGAGCTATTGCGATAGCTAGAGGATTTTTCTTTCTTTCCTCATTGGTGGCTAGATGCTAGTCACATAGTGATGTTATGTGCAATTATGATATTCTTATTTATTTCCTTGTGGACCAGCAATTTACTTTATTTTGACTTTGAAGGTTTAGCCACGATCTTGCGATCTTTTTCTTACTTGATTTGGTGTTGCAATTCTGGATTATTTTTTTTGCCTTACTATTGGAATTGAGGATTATTATCTTTATTCTTATGTACATTGGTGGCTAAACTAGTTTATCCTTATTGTTTTCTTATGCTGGTCTGGTGTTGAAATGTGAATTCCTCTCCAAGATCGTAGGAGATGGTCTTGGTTGAGTGTATACAAGGAAGTAGATGTAGGGAACCTTGAGGATGGGGGTATGTGAGGCTATGATGCAACTAGGACCTACTACCTACCTATGTGTGGTGACTATCTCTTGGAGGCTAACCACCTTACTCAATAAGGGATGTTCACGAAGGTCTTGTATGGAAGGTAGCACCGCTATGGTGTGCCCTAGCACCATCAAGCCCTTGAGTGAGATGTTGGATATTTATGATCATGTTATTTTGTTCTGAGATCAGGCATAGAGATGTTGATTGTGCATAGTATCTATGACCGAGCATTAGACATGCTCACATGTGGCCTTTTGAGTTGTGCATTCCAGTTATGTGGATGGTTATTATGTGTAATCATGGTGTAAAATTGTGTTATCTTGTCACTATGTTATGGGACATAGTCATTGGAAAGGTTCATATATGCCTGACAAGTGTAAACAATTGTGTACTATATGTTGCTCTTATTTATTGGAAGCTAACTTGGTTGTAGAATTTAAAATTTAAAGCTAGTTCTATGCGATAAAATTTTATGATGAGGATGGATTTGTAAAAGAAATTTATCTGATGGCATGTTTTCTTGTCATATTTGTTAGATGAGTATGGTAATTGTTGCTTACCTCTTTGTAATGTGTTAATTTGGTGTAATGAAATGAAGAAAATTCTTGTTTCTCTGTTATGATTGTAGATAGTTCCTAGAATATTTTAAGAAATGTATGGATCTAGATGTATGTTGCCAATGGAATATGGCATTCATATAGGATTTAGCAATAATGTTTCATTTATTTGTGGAAAGATTCCTATGTGCAATTTTATATTTGTTGAATGAGTTTCAGGGCTAATGCATGCAACATGTTCTCCGACTAGCCTTATGACTTCCAGGAGTAAGTCAGAATCTAGGGGGGAGAATGTAGTACCCCTGCCCTAATTAGATTTTAATCTTGGTTAGTTATCATGTAATCAAGTTATAGTCAGATGTTTTAATTCTTGTGTGTACCTGTTAATGTGATTTTCACATCAATTTGTATGTAATTTTACTATTTCTCCTTAATTGTGCTATTAATCTCGGGCTAAGACTTTTTATTAAATAAATAAATAAATATATATGTGTGTGTGTGTGTGTGTGTGTGTGTGTGTGTGTGTGTGTGTGTGTGTGTGTGTGTGTGTGTGATTCATGGTTGCAGGAGATTGCAGGTACTGTACTGCATGGGTGCAAGGTTCGTCTTCACCTAGATTCACAGGTTTGAGTGCTCCTCATTAACCCTTAGAAAATTGGATTAGGTGATCAAGAGACCCTCATGTGACCCTAGTCATGCTCAAGTGAGCATCATCAATCATCTTTCAATATTCCTTTGGTTGGGTATGCAGGTCATCTGTTTGTTTAGCTTTCTTGGATTGTGTGTTTTGTGTGTGTGGTTAAATTGAGTAATTAATCCTTTTTTATTTTGTTTGATTAAGTTGTGTTATGCATTAAAAATTAAGAGACTAAATTAAATAGGTTCCCTTTATACGATTAATCATTATTTAGAATTGCTCAATTCAAATTGGTAGCTAGTGAAATTAAATGGTTAATTTTAATGGATTAATTTACTTAGTTATGCTTTTGGAAAGGAAAGATTTAAATTCATTTGAAATAGAAATAATTTAATCTCTTTGCCTTTTTAAAAATAGAAAGGTATTTTAAATTTTTTTTAAGAAAATCCATTTAATTAGAAAAGCGACTTTAAAATATGTTGGATATAGTTTTAAAAAATTAAAATTAAAAAAATGAATTTGGGATTTTGTTTTAATTAAAAAAAAATATATTACCCTCATATTATTTTGAAATAAAAATGTTAAGTTGTGTTAATTGGGAAAAATTAGAAATTACATGAGGGAGAGAAAAGCATTTTTTGATTTTTCTAATTTGAAAAAGAATTTCTTTCTTTTAATTAAATATCATAATTATTGGAAAATATTGGGTTGGAAAACCTAAAAAAGATTTTGTTGCATATTTTTCTATTTTTTTTTATGCATGTGAGTTCACCAGAAGGAGGCGGAGACTGTGGAAAAAAATAAAAATAAAAAAAATTCTTGGATGCATGTTGGGGAAATAAAAATCAGAGGTGGGCTGGAAGGAAGGATGGGAGTGGGAGTCTGGTTGCAGGGCTAAGGTCTTCCACAAGATATTCAAGGAAAGCTTCTTCCTGGTTTCATTTTTAAAAAATAAAATATTAGATCAAATATTTCTTCATCCCTATGTATTTTCTTGTGTGCTTTTATAAAAAAAAAAAAAAATATGATATGGTTGTGTCTCCAATTTCTAGTTAGGTTTTGTTTTCATGTTTGATTTTGTTTATGCTGGCAAAATTTTTCCAGAATCACCCTCCTGTGCTTCCAGCCTATGTGTTTCTTCTCATAGTTTCATTTTGAAGGAATGCGGAATAGAATTATATTTTTCCTCTTCGCATTCCTTTGTAACCAGAATTAATTTGATAGTTTCAGCCAATTTGGCCCTACGAATTTTGATTTAAAAATTCTTACTGGTATTTTTCCCTCTTTGTGTTGTCACAAAATTCTGGACTAGTTGAATTCTTTTTTACCAGTATTTAATTAGTTTCCATTTTTTTAAATTTGGGGGAAAATGAAATGTACAGGAAAACTTTTCATAATTTTGTTATTTGATTTCCAATTTCTGATTGAATATAGTTTTGATTCATGTTTTATTTCCATTAAATTTAAGTTGGAAGAAATTTTTTTGGTTTAAAAATTCTTCCCTGGCATGTTGTTATGCTGGCAAATTTTGTTCCAAAATCAAACCCCTATAGAAGTTTTTATTATGCTGTTTCAGAATGTCAATGATAACGCCAAATTTACAAACTGGGTTTCTACGAAATGTTTTGAGTTTCTTAACGACTTTCCATTCTAACTTTTATATAAATTTTGTAAAAATAAAGTTTTGGGTTTTTGAAAAATGATACAAACCGTGTGGATGTTAAAATAATTTATTTATTTTTATTAAATTTAAATTTATTTATTTATTTTAAATGTTTTATTATTATTAGATTTTAATTAATATATTTTATTAATTATATATTAATTATTAATTATTAATTAATGTATATTATTAAATATATGTTAATTACAATAATTTCTATATTAATATATATTATTAATTATATATTAATTGTTGATTGTTCTGATTAATTAAAAAAATAGGTTTTCAGGACCTGAAACCTTTAACAAAAGATATTAAGATAAGACACCAAAAAGATCAGTGCTTAAGAACCGCATACAAAAAGATAGGCAAAAGGCCAGTGAACAGAAAGGACAACAAAACTAATAACAACAAAGAAACTAAGAAGGTGCTACACAAAAATTTTATTCATCAAGTCCTCCACCTTTGTCACCAGCTCGTCGTAAGTAGCCCCGATAGCTTTAAGGTCTTCTAGATCCTTGTTAGCCTTTTTGTCCTTTTTTCCTTTGGTGCAGGTTCTGGGGCCTTGACCTACCCCTGTTCCTTCTATTTCCGGGTCAATGTCTAGGATTTCCTTTTCATCATCCAATTTGCTGATGAGAGTGTTGGTGTTGTTGGCTGAAATCTTTAGGATGCTAAGGCTCTGTTCAACGATGTTCTTTAGACACTCCTCAATTTTACCAATTTTGCTAACAGTTTCCATGAGAGTGTGGTTGTTAGTGTTAGCAAGATTCTTTCTTTCCAACAAATCCTTCTCAATTTTTTTGAACCTGGGGTTGAAAGCATCTCTTATGTCTTTAGCTTTGGCAATGGTGCTTTTTAGGTCCTCTATGAAGTTGGCCATGGTCTTCCCTTCCCCTATATTGATGGTTTCTAGGATCAAGATTCTGTTATAGAGTTTTTTATTTTAGTCCACAACTTTCTTATAACCATTGATGAAAAACTCCATAGTTTCCATGAAACCTTGCAAACCCTCGGGGGGAGGGTTAGAGGGGGGGTCAACTTTTCCTCTTTAGGGGTGTGCTAGATGGTTGTGTCAACAGCCCTAAGAGCCACTTCCATGGTCTCCTTTTCTAGATTCTGATCATCTTCTAGGGCCCTTACCTGCTTGTGGGCTTCTGGTTCCTTAACAGTCTCCTCTTTCTTCTTGTGCATTTTCCTAGCCTAGGTGTGAGCTTTTGTCTTCTTCTTCAGCCACCCTTGAGGGCAGTCCTTCTTAGAGTCATCTAAAGTCTCCTCTTCTGAAGAAATGCTAATCAGGGGTCTACCTTTAGGCTTTTTTCCCTTAGAGGATGAGGGTCTTGTTTTGATGTATTTCCTCTTCTTCCCACTTTCATAATCTGAGACATCCATGTTGTCGTCAGTGTCAGTCGAAGGGTCACTTTTAGACTCCTCTTCCTCTGAGAAGGCAAGGTCAGACCCCTCCTCCTTAGAATCCACAGAGGGTTGCATCTGAGCAATTTGGCTGGCCTTAAGATGGTA
This sequence comes from Cryptomeria japonica, assembly GCF_030272615.1. Classification (NCBI taxonomy): domain Eukaryota; kingdom Viridiplantae; phylum Streptophyta; class Pinopsida; order Cupressales; family Cupressaceae; genus Cryptomeria; species Cryptomeria japonica. Next base: position 579,690,959 of record NC_081409.1, read on the forward strand.
ATAGATTAGAACCATAAGGCCTTGGTGCATGGCCATATCACCCCATGGGTTCTCTTTGTAGGCCTTGAGGGATGCATTCATCAAATAGAGTAGAAAATAAGGGAGGTTAACCTTATCATTGTGCCTAAAGTGATTCAGTAGAACAAAGTGATAACCATAAACTTTAGTGAACTTACCATCTAGAGTGATGTATCACATTAAAACAAAGAGGACTTCCCGCTAGGGTTTGACAAAAGCCCTGGGCGGGTAGTAGGTTTTGCTCAGCTTTACCAGTCATTTTTTCTCTTTCTCGGTGTCCGGGTATCTTTCAATAGCTTCCCTACTGACTTTCCTATCTCTGTAGAAGTTTCACCCTTCTCTTGTGAGGCCCGTAGCTTGATCAATTAAATCTTCATCGATTTCTACAGTTCGGTCTCCCATTTTCAGCATGCCCTTTTTCCAATTTTTACAGAAAAAATTGGTGACCATGCCATCTTGACCATGAAGTCTCTCCATCAATTTTGAGAAGCCACCCTTCTGCAGAATACCCCAAACCTCCTCCTTTTGTTTTCATTCTTTACAGCTACTTGGTTCATATCGCCTCTTGTTACCACCCATATTATCATTGTTCAACACCAAATTTTGAAACTTGCAGAGCAGATTAGCTGGTGAACTTTTCAAAACTATCAAAGTCACCCAAAAAGCATGGGAACTTATGGCATTGGTAATATAATAAATGAGTCTCTCAATATTATAATGACTTGAAGTACTCAAGTCAGCTCTTTTCATAATTATCTTGTCCATCAAGTATCTTAGGAGTACTTCTATAACAATCATAGCAAATGATTTGTCTGACATCTTTGAGGAGTCCTTTTTAACCACCGCAATGGCAGCCCAGTCAGCAAAGCCATTGGCCTCCCGGTAAATGTGGGAAATGTATCTTTTTTTAAAGGTACTAATAAGGTCTTTAGCAGAGATAATAATGTTGTTGATCGACCATGAAGGTTTTGAGACCCCCTTAAGACAATTTATAATATTGTTTGAGTCCCCTTCAATCCATAGGTGGGGACAATTCTATTTTTTTGCTAGGAGGATACCTTGGAGAGAAGCCATAGCTTCGGCTTTATGATTAGTTTGAATTCCAATAGGGACAACAACCATTTCCTTGCACATTCCTTTATCATCTCTTAGAACAACTCCACAGCTTGAAGGACCTGGGTTACCTTTGGCAGCATCGTCGAAATTAACTTTGAACCAACCATGAGGGGGGGCTTGCCATTTGGCTTCAAGTCTTTTATTATGATTGAAGTTTGGACTGTCGGTAGTCTTCATGTTCCACGCCCTTAAAATATTTGCTTCTAGTGAATTGTTCAAAAAACAAGGACCCTTAATGATCTCTATATTTTCCTGAATCACCCATTGGATTTTATGGAACACAATATCCTGATTGAGGGAAACATCCCTGAAAAATTGATTATTTCTTTCTTTCCATAATCCCCATAGGATGTGAGGAAGCAAGAGCTGCCACAAAGATCTCAAAAAAGAATTAGTCCATTTTATGTTCTAGGAGGAAAACAGATTTGTGATGGTGTTGGGAAACACCCAAGCAATGCTAAAACTACTAAGAAATCTTTCCCAAATTGACGCTGAGAAGGGGCAGTGAATGGCAAGGTGGTCCACAAACTCTTCCTCCTAAAGGCATAAAGCACATCTATTAGGGATAGCAAAGCCCCTGCATTTCAGGTTGTCAAGGGTCAAGATTTTATTATGGAGGATAGTCCATGAGAAGAAATTGATCTTGGGGGTAAGGCCTCGAATCCATACTTTAGACTAGAAGGGATTACCTAGAGGATCAGGAGACAGAACACTATACATAGAGGAAATAGTAAGGGTACCTTTGGGATCATGTTTCGAGATCAGGGAGTCAACCTCTTTCTTCAACCAAACCACAGACAAATGGATCTTGAGCTTAGAGAGGCTTGGATGGATGCTTTCAATATTCTGCCATTTGTTACTAGTCTAGTACTCAGCAACTAAGGATCCAAAAGATATTATACAAGAGGGAGCATAGGGGGCCCATTCATTGATTTCTATCAAAGGTTTATCAAAAAGCTAGGGATCTTCCCACAATTTAACTTTCCTACCATTTCCAACTTTCCAGATCACTCCTTTAGCTATACTTTCTTTACATTTAGAGGTATAATTCCATATGTGGGAACCATTAATACTAATATCCAAATTGATAAAAAAAGAAAGGGAAGATGACTAAAGAGAGTACTTACTTTGCCAAGTTTTACACCATTCGGTATCAAGATGAAACATTCTCTAGACTTGTTTGGACAGAAAAGCTTCCTTTAGGGTTCGGATCCTCCTCAGGCCTAGACCACCATGGCTCTTTGGTTTGCAGACCTGGTCCGAAGCCACCAAGGACATTCTTTTCTTGTCCTCAACCCCAGACCAAAGGAATCTTCTTTGGATTTTCTTGATAGCATCAACATAATTAACTGGAATTCTGAAAAGGTTAAGATCATATATCGGTATACTTGGAAGAAATTCTTTAAGAAGTTGGAGCTTCTAGCCTGACTTAGGAGGGCTCCATTCCATCCAGCTAACTTTTTCTGGAATTTGTCCACTAGAGAACTCTAGAAGGAGTTAGGAGGAGCAGTGCCCATAGGGAGACCAAGGTAGTTTGCAGGAAGATTAGCAATCCTACACTCCAGGATTCTATTGATTCTCTATTGTCTTCTCTTTGGGGTATTGATGAAAAAAACTTCACTTTTAGTCCAATTGATAAGCTGACCCAACGCAGAGGCAAACTTACAAAGAGTACTCTTCAAAATTTTAGCTTCAGAAATACTAGATTCCCCCATGATAATAGTATCATCGACAAATTGTTGATGAGAACAAACAAGATCCACAGAGGAAGGGTGGAGACCCTTAAAGGAGCCTTGCAAAACCAAATTTTCCATACTCCTTCCAAAACATTCTGCCATAATAATGAAGAGGATGGGGGAAATAGGATCCCCTTGCCTAAGACCTCTAGAAGGTTGGAGAAAAGGAGAAGGTGAACCATTGATAATGACAGCAAAAGAAGCAAAGGTGATAAGTTGGGTGATGAGATCCAAAACTCTGGGTGAGAAACCAAAAGACATGAGAACCTTCAAGAGAAAAGAACAGTCAACCCTATCATAGGCTTTGGAGAGATCAAGCTTAAGGATGAGACCCTACTTCTTAGCTTTAAGAATAGAGTGGATGTTCTCATGGATAGTAATAATAGAGTCAAGAATTTGACGACCAGGGACAAAACTATTTTGCTAGTGATTAATAAGAGCATGAAGGACAAAAAGCAATCTGGAAGTAAGAACCTTAGAGATAATCTTATAAAATGAATTGCATAGACTGATAGGTCTAAATTTGTCCATAGAGTCAGCACCTTGAGAATTTGGAATTAGAGCCAGAAAAGTGCCATTGATTTCTTTCAAAAGTTTCCTAGCCCCAAAAAATTCCTTGAGTCCATTGGTAACATCTTTCCTGACAATGTCCTAGAAATATTGAAAAAAGAACATTGGAAAACCATCCGGGCCTAGTGCTTTGTTACCATCAAAGGAGAAGACAACATTTTTTATTTCCTGATTAGAAGGAATGGAAGAAAGGGAGGCATTCTTATGATCATCAATGAGACTAGGGATGTTAAGAAGAAAAGAAGATTGAGCTTCAACATCCAATCTATTATCCCTCATTAGCAGTTCCGAAAAAAACCTTTTAGCCTCCTTTCTAATTTCCTCCTCCTTGGTAATCTCCCCTTTATCCACCATGAGGTTGGTAACCCTATTAGCTACTTTATGCTTGATAGTCAACATGTGGAAGAATCTTGTGTTCCTATCTCCTTCCTAATGCCAGATGTATCTTGATCTCTGCTTCCAAAAGGATTCCTCTTTGCCAATGATATCATGATATTTTTTGAGAGTCTCATTTTCAGTAGCAATGGACATAGTTCTGAAACCATCTTTCTGGATTTGAGTTTGTATTTCTTTGAGGTCTTCCTGGACTTTTCTTTTGGCCTAAAAAATGTTCCCAAAGATAGATTTATTCTAGATTCTTATGTAGTCCTTCACACTCTTAAGCTTCTTAACAACTCTATACATAGCAGTTCCCTCAACTTGAATGCTCTAGCAATTCTGGATATTACTTTTGATGTCAGGGTGGAGGGTCCACATTTTTTCAAATCTGAAGGGGAATTTTCTCCTTCTATTGATGGAGTTAGCCATAAAGGTGATGGGAAAATGATCCGAACCAACCCGAATGTGGGTCGACAGAGAACAAAAATAATGACTGAACCAGTCATCGAAAATGAGAGTCCTATTAGGACAAACTTGGATAAGATCAGTACCAGTTCTCCTGTTAGTCCAAGTATAATTACATCCCTATATTTCCAAGTCATTGAGGGCCTGAGATTTAATGAAATCTATAAAGGCCAACCTGCTTTCCAGCTGAGTGGGGCTTCCTCCATATTCTTCCTCCTCTCTCAAAGGAGTATTGAAGTCTCCCATAACCAACGAGCTAAGATTCTTGAAGCTGTCCCTAACTTGAATGAGTTTTTTCTAGAAGGAATTTCTAGCCTTCAAGGTGTTGGGAGCATAAATGTTGGTGAGGACCCATGAAGTACCATCTTTTAGGTTCTCAAATTTGATACACGAGAAATTGTTGTCCTGGATGATAACTTGCCCTTTGATAGAATTAAGATTCCAAATGGTTGCTATGCCTCTTGAAGCACCTTCAGAGCTACCGCCACTGACATTTCCATTTTTGAAAAACTTCAATGATTCAACTTTCTCTTTACTCATTTTGGTTCCTTGAATTAGAAAGATATCATGTTTACTATTCCTTATTATATTCCTGATAATGTCATGCTTATGGGGGTTATTAAGTCCCCTAATATTCCAAGAAATAATCTTCATAGATACTTACCAATTGCTAACTCCTTAAGAGTCTTCTAGGTTCCATCTACAATGTTCTTGTTGGCCTCCTTGATTCTAACTATGTGATTAGAGGGCCGACCTGGGGAGGAGGAGGTATACCCGACATCCACTTGAGCTATTCTACTAGATTTCCTAAGAAGAGAAGTCGAGGGAGTAGTTCCTTTCTTATTCCTTTGCTTTGGTATTTTCCATTCAGCCTCTATCTCAGGAGCTGCTACCGGGTTGTTTAGGATTTTGGAAATTTCTTCTTCATTTCCCTAGTTAGGGGTTCTAGAAGCATTTGAATCATTTAAATCACTGTTAGCTGATTTTGAACTCCAGACTGAGTTCGGAAGGTTCAGGCCCAAAATTGAACACTTTTGGGCTTCTTGTATTTCAAGACTAGGCATGAGCAAAGAGGAATTAGTCTTTTCTTCTTGGGAAACAAGGATTTCCTTTTCCTCTGATTGATCATTTTTCTCTTGTAGTTCATTTCCCTCACAAGTATCAGCCACCACTTCAACTATATAATTTGGGTCAGTCTGATCTTTCTGCTCCCTTGTTTGAGAAGTAATTAGGAGGTTGACTTTGGTTGGATCATTTCTCAGAGCTTCCTGGGTTGTAGGACTAGAGATAGAGGCTAAGGGCACTTCCTTCATCTCCCCCAAGAGATTAAAACAATTTGATTTTTCTTCTTTACTATCTTAGTTTTTAACTTGCCATACCTTTTTTTCTGGAACCCTTTGGTTCTCAAGATGGGGCTTAGGCAACCTAGATTCTGCCTTGGGTTTGGTGGGACAGGACTTTGCCCAGTGCCCTACTTTTTTACAATGGAAGCAGGAAAAGGGAATAGATTCATATTCAATATGTTGCTTCCATGTTCCCAGCTTTGATACTAAATCTATCTGATCCGGCATATCTACATCATGGGCTACCCCTACGTAAAACCTAGCATGAGTGAGTCTCCTTTTTGAAGCTGTTACTGGGTCTATAATAAGCAGCTCACCAAAAGAGTTTGCAATTCCAAAGAAGATACTTTCAGCCCAATATTCTAAAGGCAAGCCTGGCAACTTTACCCAAACTAGAACTTGTGTTAAGAGAGAGTCTTTCATATTTAGATTCGGTTGCCATTTACGAAGAGCCAAGGTTGTCTTTCCTACCATCCAAGGACTTTCATAAAGAATCATGAGTTTATCTTCTTCACAAGAGAAAGAAAAGGATAGAAGGCCTTTGGGTAGGGTTGAAATTTCAACATTACCCTTAAGGGCCCATTTTCATTTAACATAGGCCCTAACAACTTCAATGTTAGGATGCAGTCCCATAAATTTTCCTACCAAAGAGTTTGACATACTATTTATATTGTGATCTAGAACCAGATCAGGGATAGAGATAGCGAACTTACCTCTAGAAGGATCAGATATATTCTTGACAAGAGGAAATGAGGATTTACCAGTTGGTCTAGTTCCAAAGAGGGAAGACCATTTTTTTAATTCTTTTCCACTCTCCCCGAAGTCGTCACGTGGAATTGGCCCCCTGCTGGTCCATTCCCCCAAGGGCCCAGAGGAACCCTCTGTCTTCTTTGGCAGAGTACCACCAATCTACTAAATAGCAGCAGCTTTCGGAAAGTCTGGAGGCTTATCCTTCTCTCCTATGGGACCAGTTACAATCTAGCCGCTACCATCATTGGAACTAGAATTCCTGCCTTGCAGAGACTTTGAATTTTGAATTCCCCCATTGCCGCTTCCTACTCCTTCCCCCATTGCCACAGGCGTTCACCAATGTTTCCACACTTGTGAATTTTTCAGATTGTTTTTAAATTGTTGATTGTTAATTAGCGTATAATTTCAAATATATAATAATTATTGTTCAGTAATTAATTTATTAGTTTAGGTATATATATAGATATATATACTAATTAATATCTTTAGATCGTGTATTTATTTTAATATATGCAAAGGAAATTATATTTCATTGGGAAATGCTTATCTATTTCTTTTGTTTCTTTATATGTATATTTCCATTTTTGGAAAGTATATGCTAGTTTTGGAGATATGAGAGTGGTTTAATTATTTTGAAAAAGAATAAGAATGATATTTTATTTTGAACAATAAATATCAGATTTAGTTGATTAATGGTTAGTTAATTATATTCATGTGAATTTGGTTTAAAACTCACATGAAGTAATTATGTTATGTTATCATGCATATGATCTTAGCGAGATATAAAAACCATGAATGACCTATACCTAGACAAGGTAAACAAACTGCAATCAACTTAGATCCTTTAGAAAATTGGATCAATTGTTGTGTGTAAACAATAAGAAATAAGATTGTCTTTTCCAATCTATGCCTATGCATGTTTGATTTTTTGTATTCGCATTTGCTTAAGAAATGACAAGTCTTTGATTTTGTTTGTTGGACCCTATCATATGAATGATTTGGGTACCTGCTTATGTCCTCGATCTTCAATTTTGATTGTTGTCTTGTGGTGGTGTTGTAACCGGTCATGTTCTTTATGCGGGTGTCGAATTTTGATTCGTGGTTGACCATAGCTAGTCAAGTCTCTAGTTAGAGTAGCGTCAATCAATGCACCTCGTATGAAGTTTAGTTTGACTAAATGGGTGTTCCTACCATATTGAACTCCATTTCCTTGACCTTGTGTATTCCTACGTTTTAGGAGTTTGCTTGAATATGTTTGCTAGTGTGTTGTTGTGTTGCCTTTGATAGGAGGATAGTTGTGGAGTCGTCCTGATGTTTATTGCCCTCATGAGAACCTGATACTCATGTGAGACCATGTGATGCTTATGATGGGTTGCGAAGATTTAGTTTCCCAGATGCTTTAGTTGATCTTTTATTATTGCTTCTTATTATGTTCAGTTGGATCCTTTCCTATTTAGGGATCATTCATGTATTTATTTGACCAATGTGGTCGTATGTATTATTAGTTATGTTTTCCTTGATGGTAGGACTGTAAATGATGTGAACCTTATGTATTGTTCACTATTGATTAAGTATCAAAGGGGTCTTGCTATTGAGTAGAACCGAAGATGTAGCCCACTAAGGGTGAACTCCGAGATCATTTCGGTGTTATGTGGTGTTTTTCTATTTTTGTGTTGTCTTTTAATTCGGCATGTATGGATGCTTTGTGTTAAAATGTATAATGGGGATTAGATGAAGATAATCATAAATGCATGTATGTAGTCATTTTATTTAATGCAGTAATTAGGATCATCAAAGAATGTAGATTTGATTAATGAAATATATTCAATTATTGATAGCGCAATTAAGTAGGCATGGGAAGTATTCATTAGTTTATTATGAGGCTAAAGTATGATATGGAATTAGATGCATGACATATGTTTAATGTAAGATTGAATGTAATGAATGGTTAAAATTTATTGTATGAACTTAATCATGTTAACCATAGCTTTAACTCTAAGGGATGAACCTCATTATGCCATCTATATTTTAACCTTAATGGATAAACTCATCATGTTACCTAATTTTAACTCTAAGGGACGAACGCGTCCTATTATCTATAAATTTAATTTATGAAACAAATTATATCCATGTTTTAATTAATAACATGTAATTAAGTTAACCTGCTTAAATGGATCAAATGTTGTGAGTTGAGTTAGATGTTAAATTAAGTAATCACATTGGGAAACTCCTTAGGTATTGTTTAGTCTTCCGCTATGTTATCCGAGCTTTTGATAACTCATTGTATCATTATGTTGTGTCTTATTTAAGAAAAAAAATATATTTGCACTCCATTCGTGTGTTTTAGCTTTATCTATTCTGAGTTTTCTGGCAGGGCATTACAAGCTGACAGTAGGCAGAGCAATTTGGTATGATTCCATGAGAGTAGATGGGAAAGAGATATTTTGTGAAACAAAAGATATCTCTTTAAGATGATGGTGTGAGACACATTATGTGCTGAATTGAAGTGTACTGCTGAATGATATAGATAGAGAGAGAGTTAGAGTGTGAAAAGTTGCAGAAACAAAGCAGTGGGAGTTGTTGTAGTATCATAAGATTGATGATAGAGAGTAGTCTAAGATAGGTGAAGCTGAGATAGAGTAAAGAAGACAAAATAGTATAGAATAGAGCACTGTTTCTAGATAACTGATAGAGTGTAATCCTCAAAAACAAACAGAGTCATTCTTAAGATATGAGAATTATGTAGTGTTACAAAACTCATTTGTAACCTAACTTTATCATTGTAAACCTGAATCTTATTGTATTTTCTTTGAGTGGGTTCTTAGAGAAGGGGTAGGTTATCCTTTGAGTAGGTACTCCTTGAGTTGGTGCTCAGAATATTAGGGGTTGGTGCTCCTTGGGCTGGTGCCCTAAAACATATTGTAAACTATTATTTACCTATGAGGCTAGATTGGAGTAGTAGAATCCAATAGTTATTCTCACCAAGGTTTTTCTCGCATTGGGTTTTCCTCGTACATCTAGTGTTATGTGATGTGTTCTTGTATGTGTTTGTTTATGTTTGCCTTACACCCTTAGAATCTACAGTTTGAGCATAAAGTTTTAAAATACGCAGATTCACCCCCCCTCTTAGTGTCTGTTTGTGTTCTTCAATTGGTATCAGAGCATCAAGTTCCCTCATAGTAAAATATTTATCTAGCTTGGGTAGATCCTTCGTAGTGAACACAATGGCTAGAAATAAATCCTCCTTTAAAACACCTATCTTTGATGGTACCAACTATGCCTTCTGGAGGAGAGGAATGGAAACTTACTTGTCCTCCTTAGTCTTTGATGTCTGGATGTCAGTGAAGAATGGTTACACTATTCCTCAAGTTCCTCCTACAGACCCTGATGCTAAAAGGGAATATGAGAATAATGCTAAAGCTAAGAATGCAATCTTAAGTGGCCTATTAGATATAGAGTTTGTCAAAGTCATGCATTGCACATTAGAAAAAGAAACTTGGGACAAGATACAAAATATATATGAAAGAGATACCAAAGTGAAATAAGCCAAACTGCAAAATCTAAGAGCTCAGTTTGAATGCCTAAAAATGAAAGAAGAAGAGAAGATAGCTGATTATCTGCAAAGAGTGGATGATATTGTGAGTGATATAAGAGGACTTGGAAAGGAAGTCAAGGATGAAGTTACTATAAAAAAGGTCCTGGGATCATTAACTTAAAAGTATGATACAAAAGTCTTGGCTATTGATGAATCATTGAGTCAAAATTAACATGACATATTCTCCTATGCCACAACCAACCTTCCTCACCAGCATTCAAATGAAAGATATTACCTTTAGTCTACATTCCTAATGCAATCTCTATATTGGAGGCATTTAGGATCTTTCATTTTCCATTCTTGAACTACAAATCATAACCTTTGTCAACCATCTATCCAACACTTAGGAGAATATGCTTCAGACCTTCAACATACAAGACATCACCAGTGTTATGCTTACCATTAAATGAAATAGAACCTTAACCATAGATCACATAGGCTTTGTCATCTCCAAATATTACTATTCAACCGTCATCTCTCCATATTCATAAATTTTCTTTTATCACTGGTCATATCATGTGAACAAGCATTGTCAATCACCCATTTTATCTTTCTCTTCAACTTTAGCAACTAAATCTTTCTCCTCAATAGTGTAGCTTGTGGAATAAACATATAACAATCCATCTTCATTGATAGCAATAAACACAACTTCATCTTTTGATTCTTCATCTGTAACACCTTCATCAGTAGCATAATAATTGTTATTTTGATGCTTATACTTCCAGTTAGACTTGTAGGGCTTGTCATACTTCTCATGCTTATCATAGCTATCATTTCTATCATCCTTATCAAATTTATCATGCCTATCATACTTAGACATTCTCTCTGGGCACGTAGAAGAAAAATATCTTATCTTATTGCAAGAGAAGCATTTCAGAGTTGATTTATCATCATACTTACCAACTCCTTTAGGAAAGCTCTAGAAATCAATGCTTCAAGATCATCCAATTCTCTTTCTTACTCTTCCATCTCTCTTCTCCCTCTTTCATATCTGGATATTCTGCATTCATCAGGGTCATACTTCTTCTTTCCAGATATAGATTCTCTAAATGTTTTCTTTGATTTTCCATGTGATTCACTAAACTCACTCAGTTTAAATGTAGCAATCTTTCCAACCAACATATCCCTTATCACACTAGTCACACTCGTGATCTCACCAATAGTGGCTACCTTATGTTTGTAAGAAGGAGGCAATAATTTTAGCACCTTACCAATAATTTCATCTTCTTCAATGGTTCCACCAACACATCTGATATCTAGGACAAGTTCATTCACCTTAGCTATAAAAGAGTTTATGTTCTTATCTTCTCCCATATTCAACATCTCATACTTCCCTTTCAAACTCTGCAACTTAGCAACTTTGAATTGTCTAGCTCCTTCATACAAGATCTCTAGCTTCTCCCAGATCTCATGTGAAGTCTGAAATCCCATTACGTTAGTCATCTCAAAATTAGCCAGGGCATTTAGCAATGCTTCCTTAGCTCTAATGTTATGTTTGGCTTCCTTGATCTCATCGATAGTGACCGGTCCATTCTAAGGAACATAATATGTATTCTTTGTAATCTTCCATTAATTTTCTCCAAGACATCTCAAGTGCACCTCCATCCAATTATTCCATATAGCATAGTTACTTCCATCAAATCTCAGACTTTCCTTCTTAAAAATAACACTTCCACTTCAAATTGTCATCATAGATCACCTCAAACAGTCAAGATTCTTCTAGATGATCTAGCTCTGATACCAATTTTTGGAAACAACAATGAACAAGAACTAAGTAGGGGGATGAATCAGTTTTCAGTGAACTATCAAACTTAGCCTCAAATTTCAATCTGCTAAACTATAGTAACACCAAAGATAAGAAAATTGATAGCACAACACACAACACCAATATTTTGACGTGGAAAACCGGATTAAGAAAAAAACCACGGTGGGAACCTACCCACAATAAGATGATACCCTATAGTAGTATGTGAAAATATCACAATGGGGAATGCACATGCATTCACACACACTATCTAGAGCTCATTGCTCAGAATAGGATGACCCAGAAGGCAACAACCCTATGGGAAGGTTCACTACCTTACAATAATGATAAGACTACAATCCAAATTATAAGAACTACAAATATAGCATCTCCTTATGCCTAATGACAGATCTAGTTGAGCATATTTGTCTTCCCTAAAATAATCTATGTTCAATACACCACACCAAAGGATGAATTCGCCTAAGCACTACATATACCACTCTCTAATAATTCAGACACTACATCGATACACAAATTACATGACTACATCACCTATATATACTGATCATCAACCTTGGCAACAAGGTCAGATAAACCCTCATCTCACAATTTAAAAATTACATCATATGATATAAAGATCGACCACCAGACCAATATGATGATATATATGATATAAAATGGACCTAAATCAAATTCTCAAACACACAACACCGCCGAAAATCATGCCAAGATCAACCACAATATGCTACACCACCAAGAATACTGCATAACATGAAGAATATCACTGGATCAACAAAATCACCAATACCATGCACAATGACCAATGTGGACCACTAAAACAAATAGGATATGATTAGGAAACACTAACAAGAACATTAGAACAATCCATAATAGCTGCACCAACAATACTTATCAAATCTTCATCGATTAACATCTGAAACTCAAGACCACTCAAACAATAGTTGTAGACATATAAATCTGACCACTTTCTTAAATAAATATTTAATATTTATTTTAACCCCATCCCCCCTATTAATTAAATCTTATTTAATTAATTTCTTCATTTTCATCTATTTGATTAAATGAATTACTCAATTTATTTAATTAAATTCACTTAAACCTTTTCTAGCCTTTAATTAAATAAATCACTTTATTTAATTAATTCCCCTTTCTTTCTTTTAATTAAATTTACATTTAATTAAATCCCCCCACTTGTATTTATACAAGTTACATCTATTTTAGTTGAAATAAAACATTTTATTTTAAATAAAATTATTTTCCCTCATCCACTTGCATTTTCTCACTAGGGTCCACCTGGTCGCCGCTTAGTCGCCACCTTGGTCACATTGGTATCCAAACCCACGTGTGCACCCACCTTGGACGCCCAATGACACTGTCCGTCAAAAGCCTCAATGGCTTTGACATTATACTTGGGTGGACATTTGTATTTAAATACCAAAAGACCCCACTTCCTAGCGAATGTGGGATAATTCATTTTGCCTGGGACTATGCATTTTAAGCTTTCCTGAGAGCTTTAATGGCATTTTTATCATTTGCTTGGAATTCAATGGCTCTCTCAACTATGTCATACTAGGAGGAGGCATTAGCTGTTTAAATTTATTCAAAATTTCATTTTATTTCTTAATAATCCTACGCAGAGGAGGGAATACTGGCAGCAATTAAGTGCTCTTTCTAACAAACCAATGCAATTTCTGGAAATCATGTTTCAACATAGCTTCTTCAAACTCAAACGCTGCACAAGGGCTCTGTTAGTTCTCATGTGCGAGGAGAGGATACAAGACAATCTATTTTCAACTGCCCTCAATACCATTTCCATGTTGCTTGCTATTTGGGGATACCCAACAGCCATGCCATATGCCATTTGCAATTTACTAAAGGTTTTCAACATTGTTGCTAACTTTTTCAACCACCATGTGAAGGGGAAAATACTCGACATGAGAGACGGAATACAGAACAATTTGCTTTCAACTCCCCTCACCATCCACCACGTGACCATTTGTTTGATGGTCTTTGTTGTTGCTCCCTCATCTTCCCTGTCATGCAGAGCTTCATTTGGCTCTCCAAACTCCACGTAGGGGATGGCATTACACCTGCCATATTGCATTTGGTCTCTATTTCTTACATAGCCATTCTTTGTGCCATTGAAAACTCGAGCTGGTAACATAATGAGCATTCGGTGGCTACCATCATAATATAATTCTGCTAATTGTACAAAATGGAACACCTTATTTCCAGACCGTCCACTAATAATTTGCAGTCAAACAATACTTTGAAAGTTCTTCCACTATTGAATGCATCTCAATAGACATAAAATATCACTCAAGATCATCAACACTTGGAGAAAGGGTCCCATCATAATCAAGAAGACTTCAATTTGCTCATTTTTTTTTTATATCCACTCATCATCTGCTCAAAAATTCTCAGTGCTGAAGAATGGTCTTCCATCCATGAGGCATAAGATTCACTTGGCATGTGAGGAATAAATCCATCTAGTTTGAATTCATTTGCTAACTTAATGTCATCACAAGAAGATCTAGTTTTTATACAACCAATCCCTCTACTTTTGAACTCCATGTTGATAGTACATCTTCTCCTCTATTGCTCATATCTAGTATGTAAAATGCCTTGGTTGTTTTGACCACAAGAGGCATATTCATTTTGCACTATCCTTTGGTGGGTAACATATAAGTATTCAACTCCAACTATGGATGTCAACATTACTCTAGAAACGCTCATAGGGCCAAGTCGCCAATAAAAAAAAACATTGCACAAGCATGAGCCAAGTCGGGCCCCAAAGTGGGTCTGACTAAAAAAAATTTCATTTTCATGCAACTGACCTCTGAAAAGATTTAGGAACCTTACCCATACATTTGGAAATGATCGGCATCATTTTCGGATCATCAGACTGAATTTTGCAACCTTCAAGAAATTACGCCGCATTTTCGCATTTAATTGCGAAGACGTATTTTTCAAGCTGGTCAAATCACCTTTCTGGAGCTCGCCATCTGATAGGCGTGTAGTCTGATATAAAAGAATGAATTATGCTAAATGGTTTCTCAAGACGAGGCTCGAGCGAAGAGATATTACTTGGCAAAAATGCCCAACTGGCTTTGTTGACACTACGGACCTGATGAAGTCAATGTTTTGGCAGCACATGATGCCTTTCTCAAAAATATCAAACGACCTCCGTTGGCTCTCAAATTTGAAAAATAGGTACCTTGAAGTACATACTAAATCTTTGAATTCTTAGTTTGACCAAAAACCTGACTGGATGCAAATGGCGCACTCACAAACATGGCTACATTAACTGATAAAGCACTGAAAGTACGGAAGACTGAAAATGATGGCTAAATGAACCCTTTTGAAAACCAATCAAATGGATTGGTAGGAGCATGAAACTGGAAACATAGCTTGTCATTTATATCAGCATTAACTCAGAAGAAACATTTTGGCATGACACCCACTGAGGCAACTTTTACACTTATACGAAATAGGGCTCCGACTAGGCACTGAAATAGGGACTTGTCAAACCATACAAATTGCAAACATATTGATCTTCAAAAGCTGAGCAAATGGATTCGTTAAGACTTGAGACTTTGCAAGATGACTCACATTTATGCATACAATTGAATCCATTTTGAATTTCTTCATTACGATCAATAGGACAAATGATACAAACACTCAAAGTATGCTACTCAATAAAATCTGCACTTGTGCCTAAAATGCACTTTCAGCTCACCCCTCAAAATGGGTACCTTATAAACTTATCCAAATTGAATTTTGAAAGTTGCACATCACTGCATAGGCCAAATGAAAGGTGTAGGATATGAATCCCGAGCCTTACCCCCTGAAAATCAACTGGCTCCATTTTGCCCTCTCTCTAAATAGGCCATTCAAATTGACTCGTTTAGGTACTTTTCTAACAGGTAGAGAAATTTTTTGAAATGGGCCTCTAAACTTGACTCAATTTTAATGAGTCCCAATAGTGGCTCTGACTGGGGATGGTTGGTTGCATGATCAACATAAGAACATAGAATCAATGGTTAAGCAGACCACCCAAAAATGGATCATTTCTCATTTCTTCTCAAAAACAGGGCTTCCTTACTCTACCCAAACAATAGGGCACTTTATTGAAAACCACACAACTGAAAGCAAAGCGACAGTACAAGAGATACAAACATGCTTAAAACTGAATATAAGCTGCTCAATCAATCTTAGCATTTACCTCTGTCAAAAATCTGATTTTCATCACTTAATACCATGATCCAAACAAAGGCACCTTTCAATAACAACTGAGCATAACTTTTAAAATCCACCTCTTTTGTCTCATCATTGTAACAACTGGTGTGCTTACCTTTGGTTTGATTCTGAACTTTGTAATCACACGCTATTTCAACACAAGTAAAATCATGAGACAAATCACAATAGAGGCCTTCCCACAAGATACCATACATTTCACTATCCCAATCAATTCTACCATTTGCAAACGCATCATCATGCTGAACTTGAAAAATAAAACACTCATTTTGAACATTGCAATTACTATCAGCACTCACCTTGTTATCATTTAAATCAATAGAATGAGGGACATTACTAACCGACTGATGCAAACAAGGAACATAAACATTTTGGTTCAGATGTGATACTTCACTATGCTAATCACACCTCATACTATCCTTTCTTATCAAACTTAAAACCTCCACATTCTCAACATCCCATTCATGGAAAAGAATGCATACCTCTGGCTGAAGCAAATCCTCAGCTGAATCTTTTTCATTCAAACTTATATCCACCTGAAACACTTTCATTTGTGGTTTTAAGTAATCACCACACAACCCATGCCTCTTACCTTCATCATGAAATAATTTTTTACAACCCATGCTATTGCTGTTCAAAATTTCATCAGTATTATGGATTGGTTTACCATTTACAACATCTGGCTGATTAGTTATTTCTTCATACAAAGTGTTAGAAATAAAATGAAGAATCCCCTTATGAACATTATGACACTGAAATGGCTGGTCTATATCTATACCAGCATTGAATAAAGCACTAGTAAAATTGCTAAAGACACCATCCATTCGATCATCATAATCATCTTCATCAGACAAAGAAGAAATTGAAACTTGGTTGGAACAATCCTCAGTGTTCCATGTTTCACATCCATAAGATTTTATCCTATGAGTATCATTCTGAAAATCAAGATAATCATACTTATCTTGCCACAATTGATCTTCTTCACCAATAGAACACTCATCATTAGCCAAAGAACAAAGATGAATATTGCTGCTATTTACTTCATCAGATGAGTTTTCAGCACATTCACCAAAATTTTCTATCATAAAACCATCTGTTAGATCAGCATGTTCATCAAGTGAACAAGCATTCAATTCACAGTCCTTTTCCGAAGAATCCTCTTTACCATATTGCAGAAGGTCTTCATTAATAGCTCGAAGGCTCTCCAATATCTGAACCTTCTTATCCACAACCTCAAGAGCTTTCTTAAGTTCTACAATCTTCTAGACTTACATTGCACTTTGTTGTTCCATGTGAGATTCCGTAGAAATTTGTCCATCCGTGTGTGCTATATTTTCATTTCAATCATGTGTACCATTGAGATTTTTTAAATTAACCTTGTGCATAACTTTCAAGATAGAATGATCATCAACATGATTACAAGATATGAAATCTAAAGTGAAATCTGAAAATACATTTACTTCATCCTCAACACAAGTAACATTATCAATGTTTGAGTGAGGATTAACTATTGTTTGCACTAAAAAATTCTAGTTTTCATCATATGGCACATTTTCACTTACACAAATAGCAACACTTAGTAATCCCTTTGTATTTGGAATTTCAACATCAAATACATCAGCAGCATGTAAAGATTGATGGTCATCACCATCATTATTTTTACTAATATTATCCTGGAGAGATGCATGATTCACTTGGTAGTTGGCAGCCACATAATCAGCCTAACTGAAATACAAATCAAATGGTACATATCCCTTGCATATATCTATCTTTGTATCAACATTTTCACAACACTTCCCACTGATCACTCCATCATTACTATGACAGACAACCGACATTAACAGCAAAGGCTCTTGACTCTCATTTAAATCTGAAACACATGCATCAACAAAACCATTCAGAACTGCAGAGCTTGATGCACCTAGACAAGGAATGATTGGTTCAGCTTCACATGGTATTTCACCATTGAAGGTGTTTTGGCATGAAACAATAGCAGACACAAATTTCTTGGCTATCCCAAATTTCAAATTATTTTCAATGTCTCTAGCTGTGTTAAAAGCTTCATACAAAGTCTTAGGTTCTTTGTTTCTCAATAGGAAACCCATCTTCTTACCAAAAGCACTCATATAAACATCCAGACATACTTTATCATCAAGTTTATACTTTCCAGAAATTTTAGACAAAGCTTGTGAAAATCTAATATTGAATGTTGGTACCAATTCATCTTTCCTGATTTGTATATAAGTGAATTCTTTCAGCAAGTCATAATCACTCACGTTTTCATCAAATTGATCCATGAAATCTGAAATCACTCTCTTGCATCCTCTTTCAGCGACTGAACAAACAATTTCATGCATATATCTTCCTGACAAATTTCAAATTCTCCTATCAAATCTGAGACTCTTTTCACATGTTGACATGCTAATTCTGATTTCTTCCCACTGAATATAGGCAAATACTTTCTGATTTGTATGGGTATGGAATTTGGGTAACCCAGAATACCATAATATTTCATACTGAAACTCTTCCTATTACATGGTTGTTCTAGTTTACTAGGCATGGCTCTATGTGGAAATAATTGGGGGTGAAAAACTTCACTACACATTTCTTCCTACTCCCACAAATGATTATACAATCTTGGATTAAAAAAACTTCAAACACATATCCTCATACTGAAACTATTCATAACATTGCTTGACACAAAGTTTTTCCTAAATTTGCATACTATGGAAGATCATAAACACTGGATATTTCAGCAGAATAGCTATGCAAATTTATTTTGTGATTCTTCTTTCCATCTAGACTAGTGTTGTTCACTAAATGGGAAAACAACATTACACATTCAAACGTTCAGAAGAGATGTCTTGCATTTAAAACCTCTGAAAATACCTGGAGATTTGCAGCTGTAAGACTTGTAGATCTAAAGATTTACTTCACTTTTAGCACGGTCTTTTACATCAGAGTCGCCACCTCTTGCACAGAGGATATTTTGAACAGTAGGATACCATTCAACACTTAATTAATTCTATGTTTACTTCTTCAATATTGCTGCAATAAACACTCTTCCAGGCTAATTAATATTGGTATGAACCACAGAGTCGCCACCCAATAAGGAATTGGGGAAAAATTCACACACTGCTGCAAGAACTTCTTACAACTCTCAACAATATAAATTCACTGTTACTCCTTCATAAAATATGACATGAAACACATATCATTCTACAGATCTAGAACAAGGAGCATTTTCTTTACCATAAAACAACTTTCAACTCTGTGCATATACAATGGACTGACTAACTGGATATGAAATTGATAGAACAAAGGAAACATACAAATCCATTAATTCCCTAGCAGAGTCGCCACTTTTGTTGTGGTGACTCAGATGGGATAATCTCAACATTATATGAAACAAATTTCTTAACCAAAGACCCTTTAATAATTCATTTACTCCCCAGCAGAGTCACCATTTTTGTTGTTCACCAAAAGTGATAACCCAAGTATACCTGCAATCCTTCTATGAAATAGCCAATTTCAATCTATGAAACACATCAGGGCTTGGACAACATAACATAGGACACTAATTGATCCTCCCGCACGTCAGGTTCTGCTAGACCTAGGGGGGGACACCCTTTTGATGCACTAAATCAAACTTATTCACTCACCATGACAACATCAATGAAGCAGATAGAGCATTCCACAAACTCAACCAATTTAGAAACACACTACAAATTGGCTAGATCTATATAAATCATAAATGAAAATAGAGCTTGGAATGAGAAGAAGGCACCAATAAATATAAAGGGAAATAGATTTGTCTTTAATTTGAATTAATCTGAAGCTATCCCCAAATCTGCAAGACCAGTGCCTTGTTCATTGGGCAATAGAGTCACACACAGAACTGTAAATGTGCATCCTAGTCACAAATTGGTTCTCCTTAAATGATATTCCTGCATTAACACCTTATACTAATGCATTACTCAATTTATTCACAGAATTATCAGATCTGGGACACATATTTCATTTATTCATGACTAATTACATAGTTTAAAACCTTCATTGAAGGATACCCACAAGTAATCACACAACCTCCTCGAAATTGATAAATTTCATCCTCCTTGAGGATTAAATTCATAATAATGAAATACTTACACAGAGACAATGATAGTTTTGATACTTAATATAAGTACAGATTCGATAGCCAACAAGATGAGAAGGGGGGGGTGAATCATACAAACTTAATCATCAATGAAAGCATTAGATTCAACCTTGGTAACATATATCAATCATAGAATAAAAACTGTCAAACATGCAAACTCAAAAGAATATGAACAATATAAACCTCATAACACCAGATTTAACATGGAAATCCAAATAGGGAAAAACCACTGTGGGATTTTGGACCCACTAAGAAATATACTCTTCTAGAGTATGCTTGGTTAAAAGCCAATCCTGTTAAAGATTACAAAACACATTGCTAGATGTGACCCGGTTAAGGGATTTCCCTCAAATCTGTTAAGATCTTCACTTTGTTAGAAGTGACCTTGTCAAAGGATTTCAAACACTCAATCAGAATGTCACCTTGTTAGAGGATTTACATATAAGACTGTTAAGTTCACTCGGTTAAGAGATTTCCTGTCACTTTCACAAAATAACAGTAATACAATCTATCTGCAACTTCACATCTGAAATGCTAAAGTAGATTCCTATTTGT
The DNA here is from genome assembly GCF_030272615.1 of Cryptomeria japonica. NCBI lineage: Eukaryota > Viridiplantae > Streptophyta > Pinopsida > Cupressales > Cupressaceae > Cryptomeria > Cryptomeria japonica. The sequence continues at coordinate 579,711,663 of NC_081409.1, forward strand.
TCAATATAATCTAGACATAGAACTAATCTTGTCTATCTATTGGGCATCAATACTCTGTTATTCTAACAGGTCTTCAAGCTTCTGTGCTCGGTAATCACTATGTAGCATCCCTATGCATACACTTGCCCGCATACACTATTTATCAATCGTTCCTTATTTATAAACAATCATCTAACCGCTTAATCTCCTTGATCACATTTCCCATGATCAATCATAGCCATCAGATCTTCAATCATGTCTAGGTTCATTGTATCTTACGATCTAAAAAATGTTTTACCCTACCTCGGAACTTGTACAATCATCTTGGAACTTGTGTTAAGGTAATGCGGTTCAATCTAAGCTATAGATCTTCTTGCCAACTTTCCATTGCCTTAGATTTGTTAACAAACTTCTTCCATGGCTTGCTAATCATTGATCCGCTCCAGCTTATCGGCTTCTTTCATTAAATATCACATGGAAACATTTAATGCATTCTATTATAGCTCGGTTACAACTCGGTGAATACTAAACTTTACTCAGTAGACATTCTATCTTCATTAACCGACTGCGATAACCTTAGGGTTTACCAACTAGGTTCCTTAGGGTTTACCGACTAGGCTCTTTGCCTGATAACATAGTGTAGTATTAACCTTTACATTTTACAACATATGTATGATGTTAAAACAATCTAAAACATCAAGATCTCATCATTGTCTGACTCAATAGAGTTGCCCATTGAATAACTTATCCCTTTATTCATCATATTCTTTCCTGTGTCTTTACCGACTTCTTTATAAACTTCATATCATATTTCTTAAGATATGGTAACATCATACTGAATTAGAAAATCAATTTCTTGACATCAATGACAAAATAATAATATCAAGATAGTAAAACATCTTTAATCAGTTATGTCCATAATCATCAACAACCTTCTCAATATCCTTTTTATATTGCCAACATTCTCCCCCTTTGGCATTGATGGCAAAACCAATTGATTTGACCATTAAGAATTCAGATTGCTGTGATTCTGAAATGCTGAAATGCTCTCCCCCATACATCAGACTTCTCTTCTGGTTTTCTCTCAATCTTCTCAGGTCTTCTCCTTCTGGTAGTCTTCTCCTCCTTAGGTAGGTCTTCTCCCCCTTTGACAATAATGCCAAAAAGAAAAGAACTAAAACATCAGTTGTTTCTGTAAGAAGTTATTTCCTGCTGATGTATATCAACTGAGTCTCAGTCAAAGCATTTGTTTACAATTCCTATTCCCTGTATCATTTTCTGTATTATCCCAATATTGTTCTAGTACACTTTTAGAAAAGCATTCTTAAAGTGTATCACTCCAGCATCAGCTCCCTAAAAGATATTCAATAGATTCATCAAAGTGATGCTTTCACCGAACTCGGTCAGTGAGTAAGAGATAGGGGTAGGACCCCTAACTTACTTCTGAGATATTCAAAAATGTCCTTTGGTAGTGGCTTGGTGAAGATATTAGCTATTTGTTCCTTTGTGTTAACATATTCCAACACCACTTTCTTTTCATGAGCTTCTTCTCTAAGATAATGATATTTGATAGATATCTGCTTTGTCTTAGAGTGCACAACAGGGTTCTTTGAAATATTAATGACACTAGTATTGTCACAAAATATAGTTACTGGCTCGGTAACTTTCTCATTTATACCTTCCAACAATTGTTTGATCCATGCAATGTTGGTACAATTCAGTGTTGCTGCAACATATTCAGCTTCGGCTATTGACTGAGAAACACATCCTTGTTTCTTGCTAAGCCAACTCACTAGTCTTTCTCCTAAGAAGAAAGCTCCTCCAATTGTGCTTTTCCTGTCATCAATGTTGCCTGCCCAATCAACATCAGTATAGACTATCAAGTCAAAATCATTTCCTTTCTGATATGCTAAGCCATAAACTTCAGTGCCTTTCAAGCATCTGAAAATTCTTTTGATTGCTGTCATGTGTATTTCCTTAGGATCTATAGAGAATCTTGCAACAATACCTACTGCATGTGCTATATCAGGCCTGCTGTGAACAACATATTGTAATTTTCCAATCATGGATCGGTAGAGTGTCTCATCAATAGATGCAGATTCATCATTCTTTGATAGTTTGCAGTTTGTAGTCATAGGAGTACTTACTGGCTTTGAATCCTCCATTCCAAATTTCTTCAAGATTTCCTTTATGTATTTGGATTGAGTAATGAAAATTTCATTTTTCATTTGCAGTATTTGTAAGCCTATAAAATACTTTATCTCACCGATTAATGACATCTCAAATTCTTTGCTCATTTCATTACCAAAGTTTTTGCATAAAGAGTCATTTCCACAAAATATAATATCATCAACAAATATGGCTGAGATTAGTATTCCATTTTCATCATTCTTCATGTATATGTTGTTGTTATCACTTGTCCTTATAAAACCAATCTTAATCAAATAAGAGTGCAGTCTTTCATACCATGCTCTAGGTGCTTGTTTCAGACCATATAAAGCTTTGTTCAATTTACATACCTGATCTTTATTATTGTCTTCAACAAATCCTTCAGGTTGTTCAATGAAAACTTCTTCTTCTAATATTCCATTCAGAAATGCAGATTTGACATCCATTTGATATACCTTGAAGTTCTTGAAAGCAGCATATGCCAACAATGTTCTAACTCCTTCAAGTCTAGCAACAAGTGCAAAAGTCTCACCATAATCAATTCCTTCTTCTTGGGCATAACCTTTGCAAACCAATCTTGCTTTGTTCCGAATGACCTCACCTTTCTCATTTAGCTTGTTTCTAAAGATCCACTTTGTACCGATTACATTTTTGTCCTTAGGTCTTGGGACTAGTGTCCATGTGTCATTCTTCTTGATTTGATCAATCTCTTCAATCATAGCATTTATCCAATCTTCACTGTTGAATGCCTCTTTTACTATTCTTGGTTCAAATTTAGATATCAAACATGTGTTCTATCTCAGTTTGTTCCTTGTCATCACTGGATCATCCTTATCTCCTATAATCTGACTTGGTGCATGATGTCTTCTGACATATTTGGCTAATATAGGCTCGGTAGGCTCTGTATGATCCTCTTCATCACTTGGTAACTGGATATCTTCCTCATTTCCTTCAACTGTTATCTCGGTAGGACTTCTCGGTTGCACATAGACAAATTCATCATAGTCTTCTAGTTCTTTGGAATTCCTGTCATCAGTTCTTTCTGCAAATTCATCAATTTTTACATTTTCACTTTCTACTATTTTGTTAGATGATTTGATCAGACATTTAAATGCTTTTGCTTCTAGAAGAATATCCTAGAAATGTTCCTTCTTCACTTTTCTGATCAAACTTGCCATTTCTATCATCTTTATGAACATAGCATTTGCTTCCAAAGATCTTAAAATAACTTACGTTAGGTTTCTTGCCATACCAGATTTCATAAGGTGTCTTCAAAGTACCTTTCTTCAATTGAACTCGGTTCAAGGTGTAAACAACTGTGTTTATTGCTTCTCTCCAAAATTTTTGTGGAACCTTCTTCTCAATCATCAGTGTTCTAGCACAATCCACAATAGATTTGTTTCTTCTTTCAGCTATTCCATTCTGTTGTGGAGTCCTCAGTGCAGAGACTTGTCTTTTAATACCATGATCATTGTAAAATAGGTTGAACTCATCAGATGTGAACTCTCCTCCTCTATCTGATCTAAGACATTTCAGTTGTCTTCCTGTTTCATTTTCAACTCTAGCCTTGTACCATTTAAACATTTGAAAAGCTTCTGATTTTTCTTTTAAAAACATTACTGATATCATCCTTGAATAATCATCCACAAATAATATGAAATACTTATCACCATAATAACTTTGAACTTTCATAGCACCACAAAGATCAGTGTGTAGAAGATCTAAAATTCCCTTAGAAGTGTAGGACTTACTTGTAAAGCTGGATCTTGTCATCTTGCCCATTTGGCATCCTTGGTACATAGCATTCTCAGGTTTTTCAAGACTCGGTAGACCTCTTACTCTATGCTTCTTATGCTTCTTACTTGTCTTAATCAAATTATCAAAATTAACATGAAAAAACCTTTTATGCCATAACTAGGTGTTATCAATCTTTGCATGCAAGCACTTGTTGTGAGTAGAGTCAAGGTGAAATGTATTACCTTTTGTTTGTGTCCCGGTAGCAGCTAACTTTCCATTTTTGTCATGAACTTTGACAATTCCTTTCTGAAATTCTATTTGGTAACCTGTGTTGTTTAGCTATGCTACACTCAACAAATTATATTTCAAACCTTCAACCCAATAAACATCATTGCATCTTTCTTTATCAAGAAGTGTTATGGATCCTTTACCTCTTACCGGACATGGTGCATCATTACCAAATCTAACATAGCCTCCATCATAATCTTCTAACATAACAAACTTGTGTTTATCTTTTGTCATATGATGTGAGCATCCACTATCTATAATCCAAGAATCATTAGTGTTTATGTGAGATATTAGGGCTTTTTCTTCATACCTTTCTTCATCTGATCCATCCTTGATAGCCACATAGACAACTTCCTCTGTATTAGTCTCATTTGATTTATCATCTTCAGATTCCTCATCAGCAATTAAGCAGGTCTTTCTATGTCTTCTTCTGAAGTCTCGGTGACCTCTGTAATGATTATCTTTCTGTCTGTCATCTTGATAATCTCTCTTTTCAGTGAAATCTTTGTCAAGATAGTTAGAAGCCATATGTCCAATCCTATCACAATTGAAACATTTCAAAGGTAGTTTTCCTTTATACTTACCTTTGCCTCTCGGTAACCTTTTGGCCAATAGTGCTTCAAACTCTTCTTGCTTTCTGATTTCTTCATACAGTTTGTGTACCTCCTCCATGTTCTTCCGAAATCTTTCACTCGCTCCACTATGATCTCCTTCAGAGTAATTATACTTTCTTTCATTGTAATCATTAGATTCATTCAGATGAAAAGAACTAAATGCAGATTCAACTTTATTTACCAATGACCCATTGTTATCAAAATTACTTAACTCAAATGCATGTAGCTTACCAGTAGTAGCATCCAAGGAAACTGGCATATTAGGTACAGACCTCAATTCATTGATTACAGAGACTCGGATTGCATAGGTAGGTAAAAGGGTTCTTAACAACTTACTTGTCACATCCTTTTCTTCAATAGTTCCTTCTGCTCCTTTGATTTGATTTACAGTCTCCTTTAGTCTTGTACTGTACTGGTTATGTTCTCACCTTCATTCATCCTCATAGATTCAAGTTGTCCTCTTAGACTGTCAACTTTTTCTCTTTGAACATGTTCATCTCCTCCATATACAGATATGAGCTTAGTCCACATAGCCTTCGCATCATTGCAGCCTTCTAGATCATTAAACTCAGAATCGGTCAATGCAGATGTTATTTCAATCATTGCATGAATGTGTTTTTACTTCACCTTTATCTCTTCCATAGTCAATGGATAGGTGCTCAGTGCAACAAAATCATTCTCCAGATAGTATATAGCATATTCTCCAACTCCTGATAGATGTAGCTTCATCGTTTTCTTCCATGTAGATAAAATTGACTTATTCAGCTTAGGTGCATCCCTCTTATACATCTTTGGATCTTTAACTCAAGTGCCTTTAAACTTTCCTTCTGGAGTCCAAGGCTCTAATACCAATTGATAGTTCTGATACTTAATATAAGTACAAATTCGATAGCCAACAAGATGGGGGGGGGGGTGAATCATAAAAACTTAATCATTAATGAAAACATCAGATTCAACCTCGGTAACATATATCAGTCATAGAATAAAAACTATCAAACATGCAAACTCAAAAGCATGTGAACAATATAAACCTCATAACACCAGATTTAACGTGGAAACCCAAATAGGGAAAAACCACTATAGGATTTCGGACCCTATTAAATATTACAAAACACATTGCTAGATGTGACCCGGTTAAGGGATTTCCCTCAGATCTGTTAGGATCTTCACTTTGTTAGAAGTGACCTTGTCAAAGAATTTCAAACACTCAATCAAAATGTCAACTTGTTAGAGGATTTATATATAAGACTATTAAGTCCACTCGGTTAAGAGATTTCCTGTCACTTTCACAAAATAATAGTAATACAATCTATCTGCAACTTCACATCTGAAATGCTAAAGCAGATTCCTATTTGTTCAATACAATCTAGACATAGAACTAATCTTGTCTATCTGCTGGGCATCAATACTCTGTTATTCTAATAGGTCTTCAAGCTTCTGTGCTCGACAATCACTATGTAGCATCCCTATGCATACACTTGCCCGCATACACTGTTTATCAACAGTTCCTTATTTATAAACAATCATCTAACTGCTTAATCTCCTTGATCACATTTCCCATGATCAATCATAGCCATCAGATCTTCAATCTTGTCTAGGTTCATTGTATCTTACGATCTGAAAAATGTTTTACTCTACCTCGAAACTTGCACAATCATCTTGGAACTTGTGTTAGGGTAATGCGGTTAAATATGAGTTGTAGCTCTTCTTGCCGACTTTCCATTGCCTTAGATTTGTTAACAAACTTCTTTCATGACTTGCCAATCATTGATCTGCTCTAGCTCATCAACTTCTTTCATTAAATATCACATGTAAACATTTAATGCATTCTGTTATAGCTCAGTTACAACTCGGTGAATACTAAACTTTACTCGGTAGACATTCTATCTTCATTAACCGACTATGATAACCTTAGGGTTTACCAACTAGGTTTCTTAGGGTTTACCGACTAGGTTCTTTTCCTGATAACATAGTGTAGTATTAACCTTTACATTTTACAACATATGTATGATGTTAAAACAATCTAAAAAATCAAGATCTCATCATTGTCTGACTCAGTAGAGTTGCCCATTGAATAACTTATCCTTTTATTCATCATATTCTTTCCTGTGTCTTTACCGACTTCTTTATAATCTTCATATCATATTTCTTAAGATATGGCAACATCATACTGAATTAGAAAATCAATTTCTTGACATCAATGACAAAATAATAATATCAAGACAGTAAAACATCTTTAATCAATTATGTCCATAATCATCAACAACCTTCTCAATATCCTTGTTATATTGCCAACAGACAATACTATGGGAATTTTACTCATGCCTGACACAAGAAAGACCTGCAACTAAGAAACCACATCTACAACACTGCACTGCAATCTCTATACCCTTAAAAGATCCAAAGAATTGTACACATTTGGGTCAAGACATTCAGAAAATGGAAACCATGAAAACTAGAGCCCTTCCTCCAAAATTCTGGAATCCTTCCAAATGAGAAGAATTGAGAATAAGAAGAGGAGGGAAAGATCAGATCTGCAATCGAAATTACCAAGTATCTATTTCCTCTAACTGAATTTCTTTTCCTCCTTCTTTCCCATGGAAACTACTCTCGAAATATCCCATATTTGTTAACATTAACTACCTAATCTGATTCCTCACTCTGAGAGCTTTCTGGAAACATATAATACTTCATATTTTGGCAAAAAATATAGCCCTGGGCGAATTAATCATTCACATGTGCACAATCATTTAAATTTTTCATTTAATCATATAGTCTGAACTATATAATTAACATGATTTTAATTTTGATTTTTGCCTCCCTTTTGTCCTAATGCCTTGCCATATGGCAGCATCTGATTGGTCGATGGGGTCCACTGGATGGCACCTTATCACCCTGCCACGTGTCCGCTTGCTTGTCTGTCCACCTGTATGCCACATGCACGCCACATCACCACCACTAGGATGGGAACTGCCTACTGGACCTCTGATTGGACCTACCACATCATCGCCACCTGGCTTTTGCCATTTCACAGATAGTATGTTTCGTGCATCTTCGCCTTACGAAATCACATGCACCATCGATCTGCTCAGGACTTGCTCGACCTTTAACCTTTCTCATTTTTGGAGATGCTTTTTGCCATATCTCGAACCTGTAGGGTCTTTACCTCTTTTCGTTGTTTCGCAGGGTTTAACTAGTGAGCACCTTCGGCTTGCGAATCAACGTGCTTCATCAGATCATCTCGGACCTTCTCACTGGTTAAGCTGACCCTTCTCTGCAAAATTTGCCTATTTGCCTTGGGAAGCATGCATGCGTGGGGTCCACCTGGTCGCCGCTCAGTCACCACCTTGGTTGTATAGGGATCCGTGCCCACGCGTGGGCCCACCTTGGATGCCCAATGACACTGTCTGTCAAAAGCCTCAATGGCTTTGACATTATACTTGGGTGGACATTATGACACTGAAATGGCTGGTCTGTATCTATACCAGCATTGAATAAAGCATTAGTAAAATTGCTAAAGACACCATCCATTCAATCATCATAATCATCTTCATCAGACAAAGAAGAAATTGAAACTTGGCTGGAAGAATCCTCAATGTTCCATGTTTCACATCCATAAGATTTTATCCTATGAGTATCATTCTGAAAATCAAGATAATCATACTTATCTTGCCATAATTGATCTTCTTCACCAATAGAACACTCATCATCAGCCAAAGAACAAAGATGAATATTGCTGCTATTTACTTCATCAGATGAGTTTTCAGCACATTCACCAAAATTTTCTGTCATAAAACCATCTGTTAGATCAGCATGTTCATCAAGTGAACAAGCACTCAATTCATAGTCCTTTTCCGAAGAATCCTCTTTACCATATTGCAAAAGGTCTTCATTAATAGCTCGAAGGCTCTCCAATATCTGAACCTTCTTATCCACAACCTCAAGAGCTTTCTTAAGTTCTAAAATCTTCTAGACTTACATTGCACTTTGCTGTTCCATGTGAGATTCCATAGAAATTTGTCCATCCGTGTGTGCTATATTTTCATTTCAATCATGTGTACCATTGAGATTTTTTAAATTAACCTTGTGCATAACTTTCAAGATAGAAAGATCATCAACATGATTACAAGAAGTGAAATCTAAAGTGAAATCTGAAAATACATTTACTTCATCCTCAACACAAGTGACATTATCAATGTTTGAGTGAGGATTAACTATTGTTTGCACTAAACAATTTTGGTTTTCATCATATGGCACATTTTCACTTACACAAATAGCAACACTTAGTAATCCCTTTGTATTTGGAATTTCAACATCAAATACATAAGCAGCATGTAAAGATTGATGGTCATCACCATCATTATTTTTACTAATATTATCCTGGAGAGATGCATGATTCACTTGGTAGTTGGTAGCCACATAATCAGCATAACCGGTATACAAATCAAATGGTACATATCCCTTGCATATATCTATCTCTGTATCAACATTTTCACAACACTTCCCATTGATCATTCCATCATTACTATGACAGACAATCGACATTAACAACAGAGGCTCTTGACTCTCATTTAAATCTAAAACACATGCATCAACAAAACCATTCGGAACTACAGAGCTTGATGCACCTAGACAAGGAATGATTGGTTCAGCTTCACATGGTATTTCACCATTGAAGGTGTTTTGGCATGAAACAACAACAAACACAAATTTCTTGGCTATCCCAAATTTCAAATTATTTTCAATGTCTCTAGCTGTGTTAAAAGCTGCATACAAAGTCTTAGGTTCTTTGTTTCTCAATAGGAAACCCATCTTCTTACCAAAAGCACTCATATAAACATCCAGACATACTTTATCATCAAGTTTATACTTTCTGGAAATTTTAGACAAAGCTTGTGAAAATCTGATATTGAATGTTGGTGCCAATTCATCTTTCCTGATTTGTATATAAGTGAATTCTTTCAGCAAGTCATAATCACTCACTTTTTCATCAAATTGATCCATGAAATCTAAACAATTTGCTTTCAACTCCCCTCACCATCCACCACGTGACCATTTGCTTGATGGTCTTTGTTGTTGCTCGCTTATCTTCCCTATCATGCAAAGCTTCATTTGGCTCTCCAAACTCCACATAGGGGATGGCATTACACCTGCCATATTGCATTTGGTCTCTATTTCTTACACAGCCATTCTTTGTGCCATTGAAAACTTGAGCTGGTAACATAATGTGCATTCGGTGGCTACCATCATAATATAATTCCGCTAATTGTACAAAATGGAACACCTTATTTCCAGACGGTCCACTAATAATTTGCAGTCAAACAATACTTTGAAAGTTCTTCCACTATTGAATGCATCTCAATAGACATAAAAGATCACTCAAGATCATCAACACTTGGAGAAAGGGTCCCATCATAATCAAGAAGACTTCAATTTGCTCATTTTTTTTTATATGCACTCATCATCTGCTCAAAAATTCTCAGTGCTGAAGAATGGTCTTCCATCCATGAGGCATAAGATTCACTTGGCATGTGAGGACTAACTCCATCCAGTTTGAATTCATTTGCTAACTTAATGTCATCACAAGAAGATCTAGTTTTTATACAACCAATCCCTCTACTTTTGAACTCCATGTTGACAGTACATCTTCTCCTCTATTGCTCATATCTAGCATGTAAAATGCCTTGTTTGTTTTGACCACAAGAGGCATCTTCATTTTACACTATCCTTTGGTGGCAAACATATAAGTATTCAACTCCAACTATGGATGTCAACATTACTCTAGAAACGCTCATAGGGCCAAGTCGCCAATAAAAAAAAACATTGCACAAGCATGAGCCAAGTCGGGCCCCAAAGTGGGTCCGACTAAAAAACTTTTCATTTTCATGTAGCTGACCTCTGAAAAGCTTTAGGAACCTGACCCATACATCTAGAAATGATCGGCATCATTTTCGGATCATTAGACTGAATTTTGCAACCTTCAAGCAATTACGCCGCATTTTCGCATTTAATCACGAAGACGTATTTTTCAAGCCGGTCAAGTCACCTTTCTGGAGCTTGCCATCTGATAGGCGTGTAGTCTGATATACAAGAATGAATTATACTAAATGGTTTCTCAAGATGAGACCCGAGCGAAGAGATATTACTTGGCAAAAATGCCCAACTGGCTTTGTCGACACTACGGACCTGATGAAGTCAATGTTTTGGCAGCACATGATGCCTTTCTCAAAAATATCAAATGACCTCCGTAGGCTCTCAAATTTGAAAAATAGGTACCTTGAAGTACATACTAAATCTTTGAATTCTTAGTTTGACCAAAAACCTAACTGGATGCAAATGGCGCACTCACAAACATGGCTACATTAACTGATAAAGCACTGAAAGTACGGAAGACTGAAAATGATGGCTAAATGAACCCTTTTGAAAACCAATCAAATGGATTGATAGGAGCATGAAATTGGAAACATAGCTTGTCATTTATATCAGCATTAACTCAGAAGAAACATTTTGGCATGACACCCACTGAGGCAACTTTTACACTTATACGAAATAGGGCTCCGACTAGGCACTGAAATAGGGACTTGTCAAACCATACAAATTGCAAACATATTGATCTTCAAAAACTGAGCAAATGGATTTGTTAAGACTTGAAACTTTGTAGGATGACTCACATTTATGCATAAAATTGAATCCATTTTGAATTTCTTCATTACGATCAAGAGGGCAAAAGATAAAAACACTCAAAGTAAGCTACTCAATAAAATCTGCATTTGTGCCTAAAATGCACTTTCAGCTCACCCCTCAAAATGGGTACCTTATAAACTTATCCAAATTGAATTTTGAAAGTTGCACATCACTGAATAGGCCAAATATAAGGTGTAGGATATGAATTCTGAGCCTTACCCTCTGAAAATCAACTGGCTCCATTTTGCCCTCTCTCTAAATAGGCCATTCAAATTGACTCATTTAGGTACTTTTCTAACATGCAGAGCAAAATTTTGGCCTCTAAACTTGACTCAATTTTAATGAGTCCCAATACTAATGTCAAGGTGGATGAGCAGAATAGAAGTCAAATCAGAATTTCTAAGCAAGAACCGACAGTGGAAATGGTCATAACTGAACTGGCAATACCTTTACCAGATAAAAATGCAGAACCAGTTAGTCCAGCAGTATCAGAAAATTCAACAGTAACTGAAGATCAAGGAAGAGGAACATAGAGTTAGAAGATTTCTAGGTATGAAAGGATGAATCATTCAAAAGATCAGATATTTGGACAAGAAGAAGGTTGGCAGTTGATGAGGTATGCTTAATTTCTTTAATTGTACCGGTATCAGTTATTGAAGCTTGTAAGGATGAATGTTGGATAAAATCTATGGAAGAAGAATTGGATCAGTTAGATAAGGACAACACATGGTCTTGGATGTTATTGGAACTTTTCTTGATTAGGATGCAATGGATATTCTTAGAAGGAAGGAATTGACTATGTTGAATCCTTGCTCCGGTAGCTAGGTTTTTTAGATATTTTAAAGGATTATTTGGTATAGTTTTTTTTTTTATGATGACTTTACACTTTGACCATATTTAGACGCAGATTGGGCTAGAGATATAGGTAACCAGATAGGCTCATTCAGTGAAGCTTTCTTTCTTTGAAAGAATCTTATTTCATGGATCAACATAAACAGTCATGTACTTCTTTATCTAATGCTGAAGCTAGGTATGTTGTTGCTGCTAACTATACACAGGTTCTATGGTTGAAGCATATGTTGAAGGATATAAGGCTGGATTGTAATGTACCGGTAGTTATTCACTGTAATAACTCTGCTACTATTGTCATCTGATATTTCTATCAAGTATAGTTTTCTGAAGGAGTTAGTGGAAGAAAATGAAGTTAGATTGGTTTGAGGAATCATTTGAGCATTTGTGTGACACGTTGAGGTTTTCTACCCCTCCAGTTCTAATTGATGCTATTTAGTATCAATCCCGTATGCATTATGGATTGATGTGGTGATGCTACTACTTAGGGGGAGTAGGTAGTCTTGTGATTCATTCGTTTATGATTTTTCTTTGATATTTATGTCAAATTTCTGGCATTGATGTCAAAGGGGGAGAGATATTCATGTGAAAAACATAAGGAGTAATATAGAGCTTAAGAAAGATATCAGTCTGAGTGGGAGATTATTGGAACAAAATTTTAGATTGATTGTATCCCATCGGGGGAGTTTGGTTTAGATCTATGGATGGTTAATTAGTACAAAGATATTTCAAAACCTCATTATCATATCATTTTGTGGGAGATTGTTGGCTATATTCCATTGGGGGGGACATTTTTGGCATTTCTTTGCACTTGGATGTTTTTCACATCTAGTGTTGTCATCAATGCCAAAGGGGGAGATTGTTGGAAATTTGGAGGAACTTATTATCTGTTGCATTGATTTTTGTCATTGATGGCAACAACAGCTACACTAGCTGCTTTGACTATTTACCGATATCCTTCTAGTCCCGATAGGATGTTTGGTTTCTAGTTGCATTAGATCATGTTGATTCGGTATATTTCGGCATGCCTTGGTCTGAGGAATTTGTTTGGATTGGTCATTCATGTGTTCCTTATGTGTATCACATTTAGTTGGTATTGATCTGGTGATCGAATGCTATCTTATATACTGGTAAGCTTGGTTTGATGATTCGGTGAGGGTTTCGCAGACAGAGATTTGTTGAAGACCTTTGATATTATACATAAGTGGTGTTAGTGCAGCTTCTAGTAGAGATTCAAGATGCTGATGGTGATCGTGTTTGAGACTTGGCTGATTTGGATCATTGCTTTGGCATGTGTGGACCTAAATTGGGTCCGATGCTATCTAGGCTATGGACCAACTTAATGTAACGTGTTGTTTGGACTTCTCGATGTGTTTCTGGGATGTCTTATGGGTTGGATATTATTTGTTTGGTCTGAGGCTGACATGTTTTTTAATTATGTAGTTGTTTTATTGTCTGGTGGCCGACCTTAATGTTGGTGGTTGAGGGTTTTTATATATATGATGTGAGATCTCATTGTAGATCATGTAAGAGATACGATATGGATATGTAAGGATCGAATAATGTAATAGTCATTCATGCAGTAGATTTGGTCGATCATAGATGATCGAGATGGAATTATGGAAGAGGTTTTAGGCCTCCAGTATTAAGCTTAACTAGAACTATACTCAAGCATGAGATATGCTATACTTGTAGTTAAATCTTCATTCCGGATTGTTGTCTGATGTTTTATGTAGTTAGTGAGACTCCTTTTGTTATGAGCAATGTGCTCTAGGCTGTTGGCCTTCCTGCATGTGTTGGCCCCTTATTGTAATATTTATTCATCTGATCAGTGAATAGATATTGTGGGTCTCCAATCCTACCATGGTTTTTACTCTTTGAGGTTTTCCACGTATAAATCTATGGTGCTATGGTGTTCATCTTTGTGATTACATTATTTCTTATTGTTATATGCTTTTATGTTTACCAGTTGATAAGTTGTTGTATTAATAAGGTTAAAATCTCTACTCTAGTAGAACACTAATTCACCCCCCCCCCCCCTCTCAGTGTTCTTGAATCCCAACATTTTCCCTATAAATAAGAGCTTTCATTCTTCATTATCCATATATATCCAAGTTACATGCATCTACATTATAGTCTAATTTACTAAGCATTTTAACCTTTCTTTATTAAAATATCATCATAAACATTTACAAGCATTTCATTTCATATCATAGAATATTCATGCCAGTATATCATGTTACGATAATTTAGCAATATCTTTATCATATCACTATCTTCATATAGCTTAATCATCATAGGTCTTAAACACATCACATAGATCTTAGAGTATATTCATGCATATAGATCAGAATTATTGGCAATATGAAGGAATTGATTATGTGTTGCATTGATGTTTTGTCATTGATGTCAACACTAGCTGTTATGATTAGTTTTTGACAGATAGGTTTTGGTTACCGGCAAAAGATCTGGTGTTACCAACAGAAGGGACTATTTGCTGGACACTACCGACATGTTTGGAATAATGGAGTATGTTTGGCTAGATGTGTTACATGTTTCTGGAGCATGTTTTGGTCAGTTGGTATTGACTTGGTGATCATATACTATCATACACTCTAGTAAGCCTATATCGGTAAGGGTTTAAGGTTTTACTGGCAGATCTTTTACTGAGAATCTTTGACAGGATGCATAAGTGATGTTGGTATGGCTTCTAGATGTAATTTAAGATGTTGTTCATGCCTTGACTGATTGGAGACATTTCTTTGGCATGGTGGACCCAGATTAGGTCTGGTACCTATCTAGGTTATGGACCGGTATCATGTAACGTGTTCTCTATACGTTACCAGGATGACTTATGGATTCGTTAATGTTGTTTTGGTCTAAATCCGACATGGAATATCATTGTAATGTGGATATATATAATGATCTTATTGTAATATCTTTTAGGTGGCCGACCTAATTGTTTTAGGCCTTAGGGTTTGTATAAATTGATGTAAGATCTAATTGTAGATTGTGGCAGAAAAATGTAATGTGCAAATAATAGAATATCATTCCGGCAAGATATTTGTTCTATCATTGAAGATCGAATTGGGTTTATGTAAGAGGTCAGAAGCCTCTGGTATTGAGCTTAACTGAGACTATAATCAAACATGGTAGATGTTATATTTGGCAGTTCATTCTTCTGGATTGTTGTCCAATTATATGGAGGTGGTTATAACCTCTCTATAGTCAGTGAGACTCCTTTGTAATGAGCAGTACACTCTAGGAAGTGTGTCTTCCTGCATGTGCAGGCCCCCCATTGTATCACATACTGTTTGGAGAAGTATTAGCTGAGTGTGGGTAGGCTTCCCACCGTGGTTTTTCCCTTTACTGGGTTTTCCACGTAGAAATCATGGTGTTATGTGGTATGGTTGCATTGTGTTAATTATCTGTTTTATTCTTAAGTTTTATTGCTTACTGGTATCTATTTCTCCTATTTCGGTATTCAATGTTTATGTGTTCTGGTTAAAGGTTATAAAGTGGATTGATTAATATAATATGTTGACAACTGATTCAATCCCCCTCTCAGTTGTGCACTAGTTATTCTAACAATTGGTATTAGAGCATTGGTCCTCTTTTGCAGAAGCTTAACCGCTTGAGGTAGATCCTATGGAAACTAATACTTCAAATCCATTGGCAACTATTTTCAGAAGAGAAATCCCTAAGCTTGATGGAACAAAATATGGGATATGGAAAATACAAATGGAGACTCATCTCAGATGTCTTGGCAAGGATATTTGGGAGGTCATTGAGAAAGGATACACACCTTATGATGTGGCATCTGGCAATCCTGCTCCTGTAGACTTGGACAAAAATATTGAAAATGATTGCAAAGCTAGAGAAGCCCTCTTGTGTGCACTCACTAATCAACAAATCATGGGATTGACTGATAAATCATCTGCAAAGGTTATGTGGGATAAATTAAAAACTTTGAATGAATGTTTCCCTACTGTAAAAATTGCTAAACTTGATGGTTACCAGGTAAGATATGAGAACATGAAGATGGAAGACAATGAAATAATTACTACATTTATGGAAGTTGTAAATGAGATTGTCATAGGGATTCAATATTGTGGAGGATCTCCGAGTGAAGATGAAATGGTTTCTAAATTTTTGAGAGCCCTTCCACCGGCTTACAAGATGAATGATAATGCAATTAATGAACTTGCTTTTGGTTATATGGTTAACAGAGACAATCTAATTGGGAAATTGTTTTCTTTTGAGCTTCAATAATTTGGACCTTTTGGAGTTGCAAAATATGAACTTGCTTTTCACAAATCACCATCTACCAGCAAAAGTGATTGGAAAGCCCTATATGCAAAAGAATTGGAAGATATGAGGAAAGAGGATGAATAATTTGAGGAACTTGAAGCCTTATTTGCTAGAAGAGTACCTAACGGACCGACATGAACTAAGCATGAAGGAAAAGCACCTTTAAAATGTTTTGCATGTAATAAGATTGGTCATTTTGCATCTAGATTTCATGAAAGGAATGCAATATTTGAAGAAAGAGTTAAGAAATTATTTAGGCCTAATCAGAAAAAATATAGATTCAAGAAAAATAAACAATGCTACATAGCAGATGAGGAAGGAGTAAGTGATGATTCAGAGGATGAACTGACAGGAGATTCTGCTAGTGGATCCGACAATGGAAAGGAATGGGTTTTCTATGCTTTAAAGCAAGAAGAACTAGAATTGACTATCACAAATGAAGAAAAGGCCCTAGCAAAAAAATTTGAAGACAAGGATGAATGGGTAATTAATAGTGGATGCTCACATCATATGACTAGAGATAAAAGAAGATTTTTGTCCCTGCAAGAATTCAATGGTGGTCAAGTTAGATTTGGAGATGACAAAGCATGTATGATCAAAGGTAGAGGTATTATTTCTCTGGATGGTAAGCATAATACTGATTATGTCTATTATGTAGAAGGTTTGAAGCATAATCTTTTAAGTGTTTGTCAATTGGTGGACAAGGGATTCCAACTTCAGTTCAAAGATAGAAAATGCAAAATCATTAACAGAACTAGTTTGTATTAAGATCAATTCAACAAAGGAAGTTAGAGATATACCTATGATTATAAAGCCTCATAATCTAGTATGTAAGGAATGTCACTTCGGAAAGCAAGTTAGAAATTCTTTTAAGAGAATACATGATAAATCTAATGATGTGCTTGATTTGATTCATACTGACTTATGTGGTCCAGCAAGGACCACAAGCTTTCAAGGTGATAGATACTTCATGCTAATAATTGATTATTATTTTAGAATGATGTGGGTTACTTTTCTAAGGGAGAAGTCTAAAGATTTTGAGAAATTCAAGATCTTCAAAGAAAAAGTTGAAATAGAAATTAGATTTAAAATCAAATGTCTAAGATCAGATCAAGGTGGTGAGTTCACTTCTCATGAATTTAACAGTTATTGTGAGATAAATGGAATTAGGAGACAATTATCTGCACCTTGGACTCCTCAGCAGAATGGAGTAGTGGAAAGGAAGAATAGAACCATTTTGGATGCAACAAGAACCATGATGATGGAAGAAAAATTGCCTCACATCTACTAGAGAGAAGTAGTGAGTACAACAATCTACACATTCAATAGAGTTCATATCATAGGTGAAACTGGTAAGACTCCTTATGAATTATGGTTTGGACATACACCTACTCTTAAATATTTCAGAATTTTTGGAAGTAAATGTTGTATCAAAAGGAATGATTCAATTGGGAAGTTTGATCCTAGATGTGATGAAGGGATATTTACTGGATATTCAATTTAGAGCAAAGCATATAGATGTTATAACCAAATATTGCAGAAAATTATGGAGAGCGCAAATGTGAAAGTGGATGAGCAATACAAAGATCAATCTATATCTTCTGACAAAGAATCGGTAGTGGAAATGATCATAACTGAACTGGCAAAGTCTCAACCAATACAAGACACTAAGATAGTTACACCGGTACAATCAGAAAATTCAGCTGTGACCAATGATCAGAATAGTGAACCTGAAGTTCAGAAGACATGAAGGTATGTAAGGTTAAATCATTCTAAAGATCAAATCATTAGAGATAGGAACAAGGTTTTTATGACAAGAAGAAGATTGGAAAATGAAGAGGTATGTCTTATTTATCAAGTTGAACTGGCATATGTTATTGAAGCTTGTAAATATAAACATTGGTTAAAGGCTATGGAAGATGAATTAGATCAGATAGAGAAGAATGAGACTTGGACTTTAGTTCCCTGACCCAAAAATAAGAATCTTATTGGAACTAAATGGGTTTTTAGAAATAAACTAAATGAGGATGGTCAATTTGTAAGAAACAAGGCTAGACTGGTTTGTGAAGGATATTCTCAAATGGAAGGAATTGATTATGGTGAGACATTTGCACCTATAGCTAGAATTGAAGTTGTTAGAATATTTCTTGCCTATGCAGCATACAAGAACTATAAGGTCTATCAAATAGATGTTAAATGTGATTTTTGAATGGTGAACTTGAGGAAGAAGTATACATTGAGTAGCCTTATGGACTTTCACTGATAGATGACAAAGATATGGTTTGCAGGTTAAGGAAAGCATTATATGGATTGAAACAAGCTCCTAGAGATTGGTATGCAAGGTTGGATAAATATCTTTTGAAGCTTAGTTTTACTAAAGGCAGTGCTGACAGTTATTTATATTATAAGATCACTAATGATGGTATTCTGATTATTGAAGTATTTGTTGATGATATCATTTTTGGAGGTGAAGACAAATTGTGCATGGAATTCTCTAATAATATGAAGGATGAATTTGAAATGTCTATGATTGGTGAATTGAGATTTTCCTTAGGTTTGCAGTTACTCAAATTGACAAAGACATTTTTATCTATCAAACTAAGTATCTAAGGGAATTGTTCAAGAAGTTTGGTATGGATAATTAGAAACTAGGAAGTACTCCTATGGTGACAAGTGAGAAATTATCTATCAAAGACACGTCTGTACCAGTAAATTCGACAAGGTATAAGTCTATGATTGGTGGCTTGTTATATCTAACTCAGACTAGAATAGATATTATGAATGTAGTAAGTATTGTTTCAAGATATCAAAGTAATCCTAAAGAAAATCATGAATGTGTAGTAAAGAGGATATTTCGGTATTTGCAAGCAACAATATAATATGGCTTATTGTATTCTAGAGATGATAACTTCACTTTATGTGCATATACAGATTTAGATCGGGTAGGAGATACTGATGATAGGAAGAGCACTTTTGGTGGAGCATTCTTTCTTGGAAATAAACTGGTTTCATGGATCAGCAAAAAATAGTCATGCATTTCTTTATATACTGCAGAAGTTGAATATGTTGCAGCAACAACTAATTGTACACAAGTCTTGTGGATGAAGCAAATGTTGAAGGATATAAAAGTAAATTATAGTGTACCAGTAGTTATCTATTGTGATAACTCTATAGCTATTGACATGTCTAATAATCTGGTATTTCACTCTAAGACTAAGAACATATCAATAAAATACAACTTTCTGAAGGACAAGGTGGAAGAAAAGGAAGTCAAATTGGTGTATGTGAACACTAAAGAATAGATTGCAGATATATCCACTAAATCATTGTCTAATAAATAATTTGAGTATTTGAGAGACAGGTTAGGGGTATCTACCCCTCTGGTAGAAACTTAATTGATGGAGTAGTGCATCAGTCCGGTATGCATCATCAACATTATCCTTTGCTCTAGATTGATGTAGTGGTGCCACTACTTAGGGGGAGTAGTTGGCTTTGAGATTCACAGAATTTTGATATCTATGTCATATCTTTGGAATTGATGTCAAAGGGGGAGAGTTATATGTAAAAAATAATAATATTTATGAGAGAGAATCAGATCAAATTTAGATTAGACTGCACTCCTCAAGGGGAGTTGCTGGGATTTTTCAGTTTTTCATTGTTATATCTTCTATGAGAAATATTTGGCATTTCTTGGCACCTAGATGTTTTATTTTTCACATCTAGCATTGCCATCAATGCCAATGGGGGAGATTGTTGTCAATATGAAGGAATTGATTATGTGTTGCATTGATGTTTTCTCATTGATCTCAACACTAGTTGTTATGGTTGGTTTCTGACAGACAGGTTTTGGTTACCAACAGAAGATCTAGTGTTACCGATAGAAGGGATTATCTGTTGGACACTACTGACATGTTTGGATCAATGGATTATGTTTGGTTTGATGTGTTACATGTTTCTGGAGCATGTTTTGGTTAGTTGGTATTGACTTGGTGATCCGATGCTATCATATACTCTAGTAAGCCTATACCGGTAAGGGTTTAAGGTTTTACCTGAAAAGATTTTATGGAGAATCTTTGATGGGATGAATAAGTGGTGTTGGTGTGGCTTCTAGAAGGAATTCAAGATGTTTTTCATGCCTCAACTAATTAGAGACATCGCTTTATCATGGTGGACCCAGATTATGTCCAGTACCTATCTAGGTTATGGATTGATATCATGTAACGTGTTCTCTATACATTACCGAGATGACTTATGGATTGGTTAATATTGTTTTGGTCTAAAGATGACATGGAATATCATTGTAATGTGGACATATGAAATGATCTTATTGTAATATCTTTGAGGTGTCAGGTGTAATTGGTTTAGGCCTTAGGGTTTTTATAAATTGATGTAAGATCCCATTGTAGATTGTGGCAGAAAAATGTAATGTGTGAATAATAGAATATCATTCAGGAAAGATATTTGGTCGATCATTGAAGATCGAATTGGGTTTATGTAAGAGGTCAAAAGCCTCCTGTATTGAGCTTAACAGGGACTATAATCAGGAATGGTAGATGCTATCTCTAGCAGTTCATTGTTCTAGATTATTATCCAATTATATTGAGGTGGTTATAACCTCTTTGTAGTCAGTGAGACTCTTTTGTAATGAGCAGTAGGCTCCAAGTAGTGTTCCTTACTACATGTGGAGGCCCCTCATTGTATCACATACTTTCTGTAGAAGTATTATCTAAATGTGGGTAGGCTTCCCAACATGGTTTTTCCCTTTACCAAGTTTTCCATGTAGAAATCATGGTGTTATGTGGAATGGTTGCATTGTGTTAATTATCTATTTCATTCTTAAGTTCTATTTCTTAGCAGTATCTGTTTCTGCTATTCTAGTATTCAATGTTTATGTGCTCTAGTTAAATGTTATAAAGTAGATTGATTAATATGATCTGTTGACAACTGATTCAAAGCCCCCCCCTTTAGTTGTCCACTGGTTATTCTAACAACAATATCACTCATTCTTGGAGTTGTCATTCCTAAGTCATTTTCTTAATGATCTGAGAGCAAAACATTGGATTTAGGGATCCTGTGAGATAGAGAACAATGGGACACCCCTTGGGAAGTTAAACTAGTTCAAATTAGTTTATATACTTGCACAAAGAGTCTCAATTGTATGTAGGTTATTTGATCTCAATTTTTTTATGTTGATACCATGTTTTCCTCCATACATTTCTAGTGCCCAAGTTCCCCTACAATGAATAGGAAATTTCAATATCTGTAGATACTAACCCTTTTCAGTACTACAATGCTATGGGGGCAACTCAAGATAGCCCAGTTCCACATAACAGGGAGACCCAAGATTCCTCATCATTCAACCATCAAGAAGAACTCAATTCTCTATCCATGAACTTCAAGAAAAAGATGAAAATAAAGGACCAAGGCATGGGGGCTACTCTTTTGAACCCTTATGTGTATCTAAGTTGCTAGCTTCACCAAGGTCTTATGGACAACCTTCCACATCAAGACATCAAGAAGCACAACCCATCACAAATTTTGATGGTAAATTTATCCAAATGGGCACACTGGTTGAATAATCAAAAGATAAAGACAACCTTAGCTGGCTATACAAGGATGATGAAGAAATCAGAGTTGCTACCCTAGAAATAGTTGTACAAACATAATAGTATGGGAATGGGTTCCAGATCATGCAATGAATGGGATACAAAGGAAAAGGACCTATTGACAAGTGTCAAGAAGGCATTATAGTATCCATACAACCTCATTCACAATTTACAAAGGATAAAATAGGACTTGGGTATGGCCAACATGTTCCGCTTATGCAAAACCAATATCAGCATCAAAAACCTCAATGGAAAGAAAAGAAAAAGCATAACGAAGACTCATGCAAAGCAACATTTAACCAAGTAGCAAATAAGATAAGGAAGGAGCAAAAACATGAAGAAAATGAAAGATGATAAGAAAAACTCACTATACAAAGGGAGGAAGCTTCTTACAAGAAAGTACATCATGTAGAAGAACCTGATCAAACCAAGGCTGAGCCACAACCTAAGGGAATTGATACTCAAAGAAATGAAATGGTGTATGAATAAATTCAAAGAGTAAAAGAAAGAACAAATCCTGAATCAGAACAAGCTACTAAACTTGTGTCAATTATCAGTTATCTTTTTGTTAGGACTCGAAGGCAACTGAGAGGGGGGGGTGAATCAATTGTCTATTATTTCAACCCAAATATAACTTAACCAAACTTAGTTCATAATACCGGTAAACTAAACCTAATGCTGGTAGAGAGTTTAACAGTTAATAACAATACTAGTAAAGTTTAATGCATGAAACAGAAAGAAAAATAACATACACAACACATAACACAGTTATTTGTACGTGGAAACCCTGTAAGGGGAAAAACCACGGTGGGAAACCTTACCCACAATCAGATGATACTACTGCAAATAGTATGTGTGTACAAATGGGGTCTGTACATGCAGAAAGCCCAACTGCCTAGAGCTCACTGCTCAATCACAAAATGAGAGTCACACTGACTACAATTGGATGGTTAAATCCAATGATAATGTACTACTAAAAATAGCATCTTCATATGCTGAATTCATTACCAGTTAAGCTCTAATTGTCTTCTTCATACCTTCCTTTAATCTTCAAATGATGTCTGTGTGTATAGCTCTACTTGTATTCACACATACCTTATTACAATCCTTTTTCCACTCCACTACTTAATCTCACAAATGAGATCTTACATATATACCAAAACCTAAGACCAATTATGTAGGTCAGCTCACTAAGAATATTACAATTAAATCAATTACAAATGAATTAATATGCAATGCATGATGTTGGATCAATGCATTTACTATAATAACCAATCAATAAAACATCTCCATAATGTGTCATGCTAATCTGGAATAGATAATGCTTGCTGGTCCATAACCTAGACCTATTTGCCGGTAACAACAAATATGCAAACGCAATTGTACCAATAATCAAATCACCAAAATCAAGTGTCCAAACAATGACTTCAACATAACCAAGTAATCTCTAGATGATAACAGATCATCCTTAGTGCAAGTGAACAATATAACCTGCTGGTGAACCAGATGCTGGTGACTATGCATAAGTCACTGAACATGTTGGTGAACATAACCAAAGATCTCCACAAGGATAAGTGTTGACAAGTGTTGACATCAATGACAAAACCAATGCAACACATCCATAATAACAACAATCTCCCCCTTTGGCATTGATGGCAACACAAGATGGAAAAAACCATCTAAGTGCCAAAGCAGAAATGCCAAAAACCAAAAACCAACAATCTCCCAAAGAGATGATCAAAATTACAAATACAAAGAGTAACAATCTCTTCCCCAATGAGCAATCTCTCCCCAAAAGATAATGTGTTTTTCCATATATATCTCTCCCTCTTTGACATCATATGCCAAAGCAATACAAAACCAAATACAACCAGTTCATAGAACTTATTAGAAATACCAATTGTTATAACCAAATTTATTCAATCTACTCCCCTGAGAATTAGCTCTCCTTCATCAAAGCCGAAAAAAAGATTTCTCTATTAATTATGTCAGTCTAATGCCATGCTCCAACTATCTAAGTTTCTATCGGTGAGGGTATAACTCCAAGCTGCTCTCTTAGATATTCAAAAGTTTCCTTAGGCAAAGGCTTAGTAGAGATATCTGCAATCTACTCTTTAGTATTCACATGAACTAATTTCACTTCTTTTGCTTCAACATTCTCTTTCAAAAAATTGAATTTGATAGAAACATGTTTAGTTTTAGAGTGAAACACCGGATTCTTTGATATATCAATTGCTGCCATATTATCATAGTAAATGATTATAGGTTCTTTGCATTTTACCTTTATGTCCTTCAACATTTGCTTAATCCATAATACCTGTGTACAATTAAGTGTTGCTGCAACATATTCTGATTTTGCTATTGATAGTAATGTACAACTTTGTTTCTTGCTCAACCATGAAATTAGTCTGCTGCCAAGAAAAAATGCTCCGTCGGTGGTTCTTTTTCTGTCATCTACATCTTCTACCCAATTTGCATCTTGTATGCACATAAATCAAAATTTTCATCTTTAGGTTACCATAAGCCAAGATTTGTTGTGCCTTGTAGGTACCAGAAAATCCTTTTTACTGTTGATTCATGATTTTCCTTAGGATTACTCTGAAATCTTGAAACAATACATACTGCATTCATAATATCAGGTCTTGTTTGTGTCAAATACAGTAAACCTCCTATCATAGATTTGTATCTTGTCGGATTAATAGGTGTTGATTCATCCTTCAATGATAGTTTATCAGTTGTAGTCATAGGTGTACTTACCGGTTTAGAGTTTTCCATGCCAAATTTCTTAAGTAATTCCTTCAAGTACTTTGATTGATTCATGAATATACCTTTATTAGTCTATAAAATCTGCAATCCTAGAAAGAATTTTATCTCCAGAATCATAGACATTTCAAATTCTTCCTCCATCTTATTAGAAAAGTCTTTACACAATCCATCTTCCCCTCCAAAAATAATATCATCAACAAAAACATCAATAACCATGATGTCATCATTAGTCACTTTGTAATATAAGTTGCTGTCAGTATTGCCTTTAGTGTAACCAAGCTTGAAAAGATATTTGTCCAATCTAGCATACCAAGCTCTAGGAGCTTGCTTCAATCCATATAAAGATTTCCTTAACCTGCAAACCATATCTTTGTCATCTGTCAAAGAAAATCCATCAGGTTGTTCAATGTAAACTTCCTCTTCAAGATCACCATTCAAAAATGCACATTTAACATCCATTTGATATACTTTATAGTTCTTGTGTGCTACAAAAGCTAAGAATAATCTGACTGCCTCAATTCTAGCTACCGATGCAAAGGTTTCATTGTAATGAATTCCTTCTTTATGTGAATATCCCTTACACACTAATCTTGCTTTTTTTTTTATTACCTTACCATCTTCATTAAGTTTATTTCTGAATACCCATTTAGTTCCAATTACATTTTTGTTTTTAGGTTAGGGAACCAATGTCCATGTGTTATTCTTTTCAATTTGTTCCAATTCATCTTCCATAGACTTAATCCAATGTTTATCTTCACATGCCTCATTAATAATTGTTGGTTCAATTTGAGAAATTAGACATACCTCTTCATTTTCCAATCTTCCTCTAGTCATAGCACCTTGACACTTATTCCAAATTATGTGACTTTCAGAGTGATTCAATCTTACATACCTAGGTGTATTCACTTGCTGCCATTCTTCAGTCACTGTGGAATTCTCATATGATGCCGGTGTGACTGGATCAACAATCTGTATTGGTTTACTCATTGTAGGTTCATTTGTGATTATCTCAACTACCAGTTCAGAGTCCATAGACCTTCTCAATTGTTCATCAATCTTCACATTTTTACTTTCAATGATTTTCTGCAATCTCTTATTAAAAAATCTATATGCCTTGCTCTTAGATGAATAACCAAGAAATATTCCTTCATCACTTCTAGGATCAAATTTTCCAATGTACTCATGTCTCCTAATATAACATTTGCTTCCAAATATTCTAAAATATTTAAGAGTAGGAGTATTACCAAACCATAGTTCATGAGGGGTCTTACCGATTTCACCTTTGATGTGACCTCTGTTGAATGTATAAACAATTGTATTGACTAATTCTCTCCAATACACATGAGGTAGGTTTTCTTTTGATATCATGCTTCTAGCTACATCCAAAATAGTTCTATTCTTCCTTTCCATAACTCCATTTTGTTGGGTGTCCAATGTGCTGATAATTGTCTTATGATTCTATTCACTTCACAGAATCTATTAAATTCCTTAGATGTGAATTCACCTCCTTGATCTGATCTCAAACATTTGATTTTCTTACTGGTTTCATTCTCTACCATGACCTTGAATAGTTTGAATTTTCCAAAAGCTTATAATTTCTTACTGAGAAAAGTAACCCAACATATTCTAGCATAATCATCAATGATTAGTATAAAATATCTATCTCCTTGTAAACTTCTAGTTCTTGCTAGACCACATAAATCAATATGAATTAAGTTAAGAACGTTATTGGATTTTTCTGGAATACTCTTAAAAGTTTCTCTAACTTTCTTTCCAAATTGACATTCCTTACATACTGGATTGTGAGGTTTAACAATCTTAGGTAAATCCCAAACTGCCTTAGTTGTACTGATTTTCACAATGTAATCAAAATTTGCATGACAAAGTCTCTTATGCCACAACCAACTTTCATCAATATGTGCAATCAAGCGTGTCTTCTCATTGTTATTCAAATGAAAGATATTACCTCTAGTCTGATTATTGGTTGCAATTTCCAAGCCAGTTCTATTCATGATTTTGCATTTACCATTCTTGAATTGTAATTGAAATCCTTTTTCAACTAATTGACCAACACTCAAAAGATTATGCTTTAATCCTTCAACATAGTAAACATTATTAGTATTGTGCTTACCATAAACAGATATAGTGCCTTTTCCTCTGATTAAGCAAGATTTGTCATCTCCAAATCTTACTAGACCTCCATTGTATTCCTAAAAGGTTAAGAATTTACTCTTATCACCATTCATATGATGTGAACATCTGGAATCAATGATCCATTCATCCTTTTCTTCAATTTTAGCTGCCAGGGCCTGCTCTACCGATTGAACAATGGGTGTCGGTTGATCTTTTGTTATTGCAACCAAATCCCATCCATTGTCTATCGGTTCCTCATCAGAATCGTCAGTAACTCCTTCATCAACATAGTAACATAATTTATCTCTATTCTTCTTAAATTTGTACCTATGATATTCAGGGTTAGGTTTATATGTTCTTTTAGCTTCTTCTTTCAATCTTGCATGTCTATCAGGACACCTAGATGCCATATGACCAATTTTATTGTAGTTAAAACATTTAAATGGTGCTTTACCTTAACACTTACTTCCAACTAGACCTTTAGGCAATTTCCTTGCAAATAGTTCTTCAAGCTCTTCAAGTTCTTCATTCTCTCTTCTGATTTGTTCAAGTTTTCTAGCATAGAGTGCTTTCCAATTAGATTTTTTAGATGATGATGAAGCTTTGAAAGCCAAATCTGTCTTAATTGTAGCAATAGGACCAAATTTCTCAAGTTCAAAAGCTGAAAGTTTTCCAACCAAAGTATCTCTAGATACTGATGCATTAGGCATTGTTCTCAATTTATTAATAGCATTTACTTTCATTTTTTATGCCGGTGGTGATGCTCTTAAAACTTTAGATACAATTTTATCTTCACTTAAGGATCCTCCACAACAATTTTATCTTCTTCCATTTTTCAGATTTTCATACCTGACCTGGAAGCATTCTAGTTTTACAATTTTGACAGTGGTATCTGATAGTTCTGATACTTAAAGATAAGTATAGATGCCAAGCCAATAAGATGAGACGGGGGGTGAATCATACAAACTTAATCTTCCATAAAAACATTAGATTCAACCTTGGTAACATATACTTCAGTAATATAACCAAACCTGCTAAACATGCAAACTCAAAAGCATATAAACATCATAACACTCATAACACCAGATTTAACGTGGAAACCCAAATAGGGAAAAATCACTATGGGATTTCGGACCCACTAAGAAATATACTCTTCTAGAGTATGCTCGGTTAAAAGCAAATCCTGTTAATGATTACAAACACATTGCTAGATGTGACCCGGTTAAGGGATTTCCCTCAGATTTGTTAGGATCTTCACCTTGTTAGAAGTGACCTTGTTAAAGGATTTCAAACACTCAATCAGAATGTCACCTTGCTAGAGGGTTTTACAAATAAGACTATTAAGTCCACTTGGTTAAGAGATTCTTTGTCACTTCACAAAATAACAGTAATAAAAATCTATCTACAACTTCACATCTAAAATGCTAAAGCAGATTCTTATTTGCTCAATACAATATAGACATAGAACTAATCGTGTCCATCTGCTAGGCTCTATACTATGTTATTCAAAATAGATCTTCAAGCTTTTGTGCTCAGTAATCACTATGTAGCATCCTTGTGCATACACTTGCTCACATACATTGTTTATCAATAGTTCCCTATTTATAAACAATTTGCCAACCGCTTAATCTCCTTGATCACATTTCCCATGATCAATCATAGCCATCAAATCTTCAAACTTTGACCAGGTTCAATGTATCCTTAGATCTGAAAACATTTTACCCCACCTTGGAACTTGCATATATTTCTTGGAACTTGTGCTAGGGTATTGCGGTTCAATCTGAGCTGTAGATCTTCCTGTCGATTATCCTTTGCCATAGATTCTTTAACAAACTTCATTCACGGCATACCAATCATTTAATCATAGCCAGCTCATCAGCTTCCTTCATTAAATAATGCTTTTATTCATTCAATGCATTTTGTTATTACTTGGTTGTAACTCGGTAAATACTAAACTTCACTTGGTAGACATTCTACCGTCATTAACCGACAGTGATAACCTTAGGGTTTACCGACTAGGTTCTTTGCTTGGTAACATAGTATAGTTTTGACCTTTCAATCAATAACATATGTAGGATATCAAAAAAATCTAATCATCATGATCTCATCATTGTCTAACTCGATAATAGTTGCCCATTGAATAACTTATTTCACCCCTTATCCATCATATTCTTTCTGTGTCTTTTGCTGACATCTTTATACTCATCAAATCATACTTCTCAAGATATGGCAACATCATACTGAATTAGAAAATCAATTTCTTGACATCAATGACAAAATAATAATATTAAGACAGTAAACATCCTTAATTAGTTTTATCCATAATCATTAACAACCTTCTCAATATCCTTATTGAAATGCCAACAATCTCGCCTTGTCTGTTATAATGCCAAATGCCAATAGTATCACCTTCATTCAATGTCTCCAATTTGTCCCAAATAGCTTTCTAAGTAGATCGGTCTGATACTCCCATGATTTGTTGATTTGACAATGCGCTCAAAAGTGCTTCTCTTGCTTTGCAATCATTCTCCTAATCTTTAGCCAAGGTTGGTGGATTAGGTTGAATTTATGTAGGACAAACATAGCCATTCTTTCTAACATCCCATATGTCTTTTCCAATGCAATTCAGATGAGTCTCCATTCTGATCTTCCATATACCATAGTTAGTTCCATCAAGTTTTGGATTGTCCTTCCTGAAATAGTTAGTTTCCATAGAATCTCCTCAAGTTGTTAAAATTCTGCAAAAAGAGGACTAGGCTCTGATGCCAATTGTTAGGACCTAGAGGCAACTGAGAGGGAGGGGAGGTGAATGAGTTGTCTGTTATTTAAACCCAAATATAACTTAACCAAACTTACTGCATAATACCGGTAAACCTAACTTAATGCCGGTAGACAATTTAACAGTTAATAACAGTATCAGTAAAGGTTAATGTATGGAACATAAAGACAAATAACGTATACAACAACACATAACACAATTATTTGTACATGGAAACCCTATAAGCGGAAAAACCACGGTGGGAAACCTTACCCACAATCAGATGAAACTACTGCAGATAGTATGTGTGTACAAATGGGGTTTGCACATGTAGAAAGGCCAACTACCTAGAGCTCACTGCTCAATCACAAAATGGGAGTCACACTAACTACAATTGGATGGTTAAATCCAATGATAATGTATTGCTCAAAATAGCCTCTTCATATGTTGAATTCAATATAGGTTAACCTCTGATTGTCTTCTTCATACATTCCTTGAATCTTCAAATGATGTCTGTGTGTATAGCTCTTCTTATATTCACATATACCTTATTACAATCCTTTGTCCACTCCACTACTTAATCTCACAAATGAGATCTTACATATATACCAAAACCTAAGACCAATTGTGTAGGTCGACTTACTAAGAATATTACAATTAAATCAATTACAAATGAATCAATATGGGATGCATGATGTTGGCTCAATGCATTTACAATAATAACCAATCAATAAAACATCTCCATAATGTGTCATGCTGATATGGAATAGATAATGCTTGTCGGTCCATAACCTAGACCTATTTGCCGCTAATAGAAAATATGCAAAATTGATTGTACCAATAATCAAATCACCAAATCCAATTGCCCAAACAATGTCTTCGACATAACCAAGTAATCTCCAGATGATAACAGATCATCCTCAGTGTCGGTGAACAATATAACCTATCGATGAACCAAATACTAGTGACTGCATAAGTCACTGAGCATGCTGTTGAACATAACCAAAGATCCCCACAAGGATAAGTGTTGACAAGTGTTGACATCAATGAATAAACCAAAGCAATACATCCATAATACCAACACTTTTCTCACCATATAACATGTTGATCAGATTCAGTGAGGTAATCTAGGATGGTGGTTTTGAAACCGATTCCAATGAGTATGAGTGGGATAGTTGTTTTGATGTTACTAAAGATATTGAGGTGGATACAATCCACACATACACACCCATTCCTAATAAGGGACAAGTCTCAAGCTCTATACTGTTTTAATTCGGACCACAACATATCTATGAGGCTAGTGAGAATGAGTAGTGATAATACGAACAAGGAAATGTCAACGAAAGTACCATTGAAGACCTCAAGAATATCATAGACCTCCCTAATATCCCAAAAAATTATAACAATGTCTCCATCATGACACTTACAGTAGCTGATCTTAACCCACCAAATGACTCCCTACCACTCATATATATCCTAACCTAATAGATTGGGAAGAACCCAAACATCAAGATATACCGATATTCCCAAATGATGAATCAATTGTCCAATGCCTGTGCTCAGTCAACCCAGAAACATGCTCCACCAATGAAACACATAATGATATCTGCAATCATGGGAGTGACAAGTCTCTCAATCACAAAAGAAAAATAAAAAATGGATCTAATGGTGAAAATCGTTTAATAGCTCTGTTAGATTGCAAAAGCAAAAAAGTAAAAATGAAGGACGTATTTGAAGGTGAAAACCTTTTAAGGGACTTGAAGATGGGAGACTTGATACTCTTCCTGAACATTACTAGGAGAGGTCACCAATATTGATTGAGCCAACTCAATCAATAAATATCGGTACTGAAGTGGCAATCAAAACCATACATCTGGCAGAATCACTCACAGAAAAAGAAAAACCAGATTTTATCAAATTCTTCATGGAGAAGCAAATCAATTTTGCTTGGTCTTATGCTGACATGCCAGGGGTAGATCCGAATCTAATCATGCATGACTTGTCTATCACTCTAGGAGCTAAACCTGTCAAACAAAAATTAAGAAAGATGAATCCACATGTGGCATTATTAGTCAAAGTAGAACTGAAGAAGTTATTAGATATTAGATTCATCCAACCTATAGACTATGCCAAATGGATCTCAAACATTGCACCAGTTTCTAAACCAGATAAAAGCATAAGGATTTGTACAGACTTTAGAGACCTCAACAAAGAATGTCTAGAGGATGACTTTCCTTTTCCAAGCATCAACACCATTGTCTATCTAACAACAAGGCATCCAATGCTATCTCTCATGGGTGTCTTCTCGGGCTATAACAAAATTAAGATACTTCTAAAGGATCAGGATAAAACTGCATTCACATGTCCATGGAGAACATATTGCTAGAATGTCATGCCTTTTGGCATGAAAAATGCTGGTGAAACTTATCAACAAGCCATGACAAAAAATTTTACATGACATGATACACTTTCATGGAGGATTATGTAGATGATTTGATAGCTAAATCATTCACTAGAGCTGAACACCTCGACATCCTAGATACAATATTTCAACGATTGGAGCAATTTAATGCCAGATTAAACCCTAAAAAGTGTGTCTTTGGGGTCACCACTGGTAAAATTTTAGGCTACACTATATCAGAAAAGGGCATCGAAGTGGATCCAGCAAAGGTTTGGGCTATCATGGAGATGCCACCTCCTAAAAACATTACAGGCTACAATCCATCAGATGATTTATTGCTTAGTTAGTAAATAAATGTCTTCCATTCAATCATCTACTTCATAAGAATATACCTTTCAGGTGGGAAGACAAATGTGCAGAATCATTCCACCATCTCAAACAATATCTGATGAATCCACCAGTTTTGGTACCACCGATAGTAGGCAAGACACTCATCCTCTATATATCAACAACAAAAGTATCATTGGGGGCATTGCTAGCACAAGAAG
Organism: Cryptomeria japonica; assembly: GCF_030272615.1. NCBI lineage: Eukaryota > Viridiplantae > Streptophyta > Pinopsida > Cupressales > Cupressaceae > Cryptomeria > Cryptomeria japonica. The sequence goes on from NC_081409.1 coordinate 579,744,506, forward strand.
ATTCAACAGGAAAAGAAAGGGCTATCTATTACATCAGTAGGAATTTGAATGGATATGAACTTAATTATACATTCATCAAAAAGGCTTGCTTATCAGTAGTGTTTACTTCTCAAAATTTCTGCCACTATATGCTAGCCCACACAATCAAGCTGGTAGTAAAGATCTATCCTCTCAAGTATCTACTCAGCAAGGTCACTCTCACAGGAAGATTAGCGAAATGGGTCATGATCCTAAGTGACTTTGACATTCAATGCATAGAACAATGGGCTATCAAAGGAAAAACAATTGCAGATCAATTGGCAGAAGCACCACTACTAGACCAACACCCACTACAGGTGGAATTTCTAGATATGGATATTCTCACTATCACACCTAAGTAATGGATCCTATACTTTTATGGATCCTATACACAACATGGATTGGGTGTCAGCATCATGTTCATCACTCCAGAGAGGCACACAATTCCAAGATCTTACAGACTAATATTTCCATGCACCAACAACATTGCTGAATATGAAGCCCTAGTAATAGAAATAAAAGTAGCTATATAATGGAGAATCACATAATTAAGAGTCTATGGGGATTCTAAATTAGTTATCAATCAAATCAATGATGACTATCAGATGAAAGATGATAAGCTAATTCCTTACAAGAGAATGGTGGATGAATTGAAAAAGTACTTTGTGCACATCACATTTGAGTAGATTCCAAGATTGGAAAATAGAGTTGTCGATGCAATGGCCACTATCACCTCGCTTCTACAAATTCCAGATAAACATAATCATTATGAATTCTTGGTGGATCAATTGATTCTCCTATCCTATGACAATTCTACATCCCAAGTCATCTGTGCCTTGACCCGTTCTGATTCCCCTCCATACAAGAAGATATATGAATATCTCACAAATAATACTCTCCCATCGGATTTATCTCGCAACCAAAAATGAAGTTTCATCTGACAAGTCACTCGCTATATCTTAACCATTGAAACACTTTACCACTGAGGTCTAGAGGGTACTCTTCTTCAATGCCTCGATCGTAGTGAATCTGACTCTGCCTTACATGAGCCTCCCAAAGCTATTTGTGGAACACATTGAAGTGGTCCTACTCTCACTAAGAAAATTATGATAATGGGATATTACTGGCCAACAATGGAAAGAGAGTCCTATAAATTTTCTAGGAAATGTCCTAAATGTCAAATTCATGGTAATCTCATATATGCACCAACATAGGAGTTGCAACCATTTACCAAACCTTGGCCTTTCCGTCAATGGGGACTTGATCTGGTAGGAAAGATTCATCCTTCCTCTTTAAATGAACAAATGTTCATTATCACCACCATAGAGTACTTCACCAAGGGGATCAAAGCAGTCCCAATGACCATCATGACTGGAAAGAAGATCTCATCATTTATCCTCAACTCTCATTTGCAGATATGGCATTCCTAGTTCCATCATCACTGATAATGGACATCCTTTCAAAAATCAAGATGTGTAAGAGCTATGTGAATGATTCAAAATCCAACATCGCTTTTCCATATCATACTACCCACAAGGGAATGGACAAGAAGAAGCATCAAATAAAATAATTTTGAAAATCCTCAAGAAAATAGTAAATGATGCAGGCAAGGATTGGCATGTACAAACTCAATTTGGCACTTTGGGCCTATAGAACAAGTATCCGCACACCTACATGGGCTACATCATATTCATTGGTGTATGGTTTAGAATAAATTATGCCTCTTGAGGTAGAAATCCCATCTCTTTGAGTATCTTTGAAGGGCCTCATACCAAATAAGGAATATCCAGTGAACAGGTTGCAGGAACTAGAGCTTCTTCATGAAAAATGACAATGTGCCTATGACTATCTCAAGGCATATCAACAAAGAATGTGCATAACCTATAATCATAAGGTCATCCCAAGGGCTTTCAAAATCGGTGATCTAGTTCTAAAAGAAAATCCCAGAAATTAGCAAGATTGAGAAAAAAAGGGGAAATTTGAACCTAATTGGTTGGGACCATTTGTCATCATATCATCCTACAGATCAGGAGTATATTAGTTGTCAAATTTAGAAGGGGCATGATCAATGAACCTGTTGGAAAATGCATACTCCAATGAGAAATTGTAGGTGATTGAAGGTATTGTCATTGATGGGAACCTTACAATCCTATGGCACCGTTAAGAACGGGCATAGGCACCGACAGCGGCAAAGATGATTACCGACACCCCAGCCGACAGGATTTTGTTTATTATATTTTGTATTTAATTGTAAAATCTTTTTGTAAGCCGATAAGGTGAATTGTAATAGGACTCATATATGTATGAGATCTTGTAGGATCATTTATGTATGGAATGTAATAGGCAGATGCGAACATGCAAATATTAAGGTAGATTTTGGAATAAGGTCTATGCAAGTTGTATGAGGTTAAACCAGTATTGAACCTGGCATAACAGATGTTGAACCAAAGTAGTACATGATATTGGATTTGCATAATCCATTTTTGTAAGTCAGTGAGACTTCCCTTTTGTAATTAAGCAGTGAGCTTTAGGCAGTTGGCCTTTCGACATGTGCAGGCCCCTATTGTAAGTAATATTCATTTATTGGACAGTGAGTGAATATTGTGGGTGACAAATCCTACCGAGGTTTTTCCCACACCAGGTTTCCTCATTAAAAATATTGTGTTATGGTGTGCTTTCTATGTTGTGGTTATTGATCTTATTTACTGCATGATTTCTGGTTTACTAGTACACTCTTTTGGAATGCAATTTGTTTAATAAGATTAGAAAATCTATTAACCGGTAAAAGATACTGATTCACCCCCCCCCTCTTAGTATCTTTGAAAATCCTAACAATTGGTATCAGAGCCTAGTCCTCTATTTTCAAAATCCGAACAACTTGAGGAAGATTCTGACACCGGTACAGATGGAAAACATGAGAAAGCAATTAGAAACAACTCTTGCAAATTATGATGCAGAAAAGTTGAAAAATATGAAACTTGAAGATGATCTGAAGGTTGCATAGGAAATCATTCAAGGACTTCAAGAAAATCTCACTATTGCTAGGAACAAAAGAAGAGAATTTCATGAGAAGATACAGAGTGATGGTGATGAAAAAGAAACTCTTAATGATCTTGTAAGCAAGATGAAGCAAGAAAACATGACCTTGAGGAATGAGATACAAGATATGACTATGAGGTTTTGTAAAGATATTTAAGACTGAAAGAAGAATGAAGATGACTTGACTAGGAGAATCAATGATGTTGGGAATGAAAATCTAAGACTCGGTCATGAAAATGATATGTTGAAGACAGATATGATTCACTTGGAGCATGATAAAACTGAACTCATGAGACATAAAGATTTCTTAGAAAATGAGTTGGCTACTGCAAATCAACACAAGGAGAAATTCAAGAAAAGCTCAGAAGAACCTAATGACATGCTAAAAAATTAGAAACCTAATGGAGATACTAATGGTCTTGGCTTTGAAGTTGGTGAAAGCTCCGGTACTACAAACAATCATGATCACAATAAATTGATAAGACAACCTAATGCCTACAAATTTAATGGGAAATCCTTTAACTGTAACATGTATGGTCATTGAGAAAATCAGTGGAGATCTAGAAGCTATCAGAACACCAATGCACCCATGGGTCAATGTTCTAAATGCAACAAAATTGGTCATAATTCAGAAAACTGCAGAATAAATGTAAGATGTTATGTTTGTGGAAGATTTGGACACTTATCTAATCAATGCAAAACACATACCAGCATAGGATATGGAAAAGTTATTCAGAAAAATAATGTGACTTTTTATGCTTGTAACAAGATTGGACATACTACAAAATTTTGTAGAAGTAAGGCATCACTGGCAAATAACAACGGACCCAGTTTGAAAGGTAAAGAGAAGGTTGAAGAAGTAAAGCAAGGATTTTCAAAAGAATGGATTAGAAAGTCAGATCAAAATGTTAATGAAACTATTCCCTCACTAGTAGAGCAGAGTATCACCCCACCGGCATGAGATTCTTCATCTAACTAAAAAGAAATCCCCTGGGGGTATGGCAACAAATTGAAAAACATGCTAGTTTACCCTCAGTTGATGGTGAGAAGTTTAATTACTTCTTTACCGGCAGACATGTTAAGTTTCAGTTAACCGATAGGCATTTAATGTGGTAGTTGAAGGAAATGAAATTATAAAGGAAGTATTTTTCACTCTTTTTCATTCACCAAGAATTCAAATTTCCTTAGAGCATTAAAAACCCGAGCAAAGGCATCCACAACGAGAAGTGAAGCAAATAATTCAAACCTAAAGGAAGATTAAGGTATTTATACAATGGCTTCCTCCTTTGTACCTGAATTCATTGCAAACCCTACTATAATTGAACTGATTAAACTCCCAAGGCCTATATTTAAAATCATTCTCAAAGTAGCGAAGAAGGATGATACCCTAGGAGCATTTTCTAAAATACCCAAAGGAGTTTCTTATGCTAAGGATCCTATAATTTACATACATTGTCATATTGAAGAACTAGGTGTTGATGAGATTATGAACATGTATAGGATAGTAATATGTGATGAAAATGGTAATGTAAAACTAGAACACAAGATAATTGAAACCCTAGGTTTTATGGAGATAATTAGCAATCCTGATTTTCCCAAAGAGGTTATAAGGATTGTATTGAGCAGAGTTCATGGGAGTTCTTTTGGCTAGATTCCATTCATAAGATAACAAAAGAAGCAGTTAGGGCAGTGACAGTCTTACCTTCCACCGATAGCAGGCCTGACAAGACTAAAAAGGTTCCAAATGACACTGTAATGACCCTAACCGGTGCAACCTATGACAAGAGATCCTTAAGAGTCAATGATGTAAAGGATATCAATGTAAGATTCATTAGCATGATTCTTGGATACAAAGCTACACATGCCAACAAATTAAACTTTGTTTCTAGTTTATGTATCGAGGGTGCTTATGACTTAGTAAATAGTAATGCAAATATTGACATATGTGAATGGTTGAAAGATGAGCTAATAGACAATCTAAAGAAAATTAAGGGTGATAAGAAAGGAACATTCAGATTTGGTAACTTACTTGTATGTCTATTGTTGTATATCACCAAGGAAGCTCCCGGTATTGGTAGAAAGGATTTTTGATTTGACATACTGGTAGGAAAATAACTTTTGGATATTCTTAATAACATGGGAGATGATAGGGAGAAGAACATAATTGAACACTTTCAGGCACTGAAGGCTAGAATGAAAAATAGGGAAAGACTATCTCAATACATCATTGATAAATATCAAAAAGAGATATGTTTTGTTATAAAGAAGGATGAAATCTAGATGGAGGCAGTGGTTCCAAGGATAGTTTGGGTTACAAAGATGGGTTATGAGGCAAATGAAAACATAATAGAAACTTATGCAAAAGCCCTTCTAGAAGCCCCTAAAGAACCAACAGAAGAAGTATTTGGAAATGCAGAAACCATTGAAATCAAAGTTCAATCATAGAAATGAATAAAAAAAATAGAATAAACAATTAGAAAGTCAATTAGATAGGCAAAAGAAATCAAGGAAGATATATTGAATAAAAATGGTATTAAGGAAAGTGAATTGGAAGGACTACAACTAGAAACACATCTTTCACCAGTCGGTACCTCCTTTGACAATGAAATGCCAATTGAATTTAAAAGGGTAGAAAGAAAAAGAAAACTCTCACCGGTACCCTCACCTGCTCCTAAGAGAACAAGATAGAAACAACAGGCAGTAAGGCCTCCGGCAAAGAAACTGACCCCAAGGAAGAAAAAGGAAATATAAGTTGTCCCTCCCTTAGACAACCTTTTGAATGAAATAACTAAAGATGGTAACTTGTCAAATGTTAGCAAGTTGTATAACATTTTTACTAATGAAGAAAAGGAAAGCATAGAAAACAGTGTTATTCTACACTTAGATATTTATAAGAAATTTTTGATAGAAGTTGTAGATGATCTACCTAGTGACTTGTTTAGAAGGTTATATGCAAAAAGGTTAGCAATTGTTGAACTGGACAAGAAGATAAAGATAGAGAAACTACTTCTAGTTCACCCAATAAGATCAACAGAAGAGATTGATGAACTGATAAGTGAGGCAAACAAGACTGTATTTTCCACCAGTCACTGACATGTAGCTTTAATAGCTGGCAGAGTAAATGAGACCACTAAAGAGATAGTGGACAAATGGGATATCTTCTTTGTAGAGAAGGAAAAGAAAGAAGAACTTAAACGACCAAAGACTTTTAGAGTTTATCAAAAAGAAAAAGATAAAGGTAAAGGCAAGGTAGGTGGTCCTCCGAGCATAAAAGTAACAAATAACTTGCCCCCACCTTCTGATACTCTACTAGCACAAACTGTTGATACACCACTAGTAATAGATAATGTTGAGAGTATGAAGACAACACATGAAGACACTAATCCTGATTCAGAGGTGTTGTATACCATGAATATTGACACACAAGAAGTCAACAGTGTGGTTGATAAGGAAACAACTGAGAAGAGAGATGTGGCAACTGAGCCATCGGCAGAAAACATTACAGTTGAGACAAATGTTGAGGATATAGTTAGAAATGTTGAGATTGGGATTGAAACACATACTGAACAATCAATGGATCCCCTAGATACTGGAAAGATAGATACCACTGATGTACACACTAAAAGAACTACTAAGCAACTGGCTACTGATAAATTTGTTGAGATACTAGCAGTAGACAATTCAGAGGCACTTATAGAGAAACCGGTAGTTAACACTAAGACACAATCAGAGAAATTAGCAATGGAAAGCACAGAGAAACCGACAAAGGCACATTCTGAGAAACATGAAGAGAAAAAGGTTCAGACAGAGATAGTGCCACCGACAACAACTGAGAAACCCAAACCTTTTCTAGTAGAAATGCAGACTCAAACTGACCTGCCAGAGGTCAACATAAGCAAAGAGGTTACTCACATCGATGAAATGCAGATCGTTAAGGCAGCTAGACATTCATCTGGATCCTCCTTAATACAATTCAGACCGACAAATGTAACAGAGGTATTATTGGATTCCATCAAGAAAATCATAGAGTGTAATGCACAGGCATATAAGGCTATTGATGACACAATTCCTTTATTTAAACTGATTGCACCCAAGTGCAATGTCAAAAATAAAGATTCTTTGAGTCAACTAGACACATTGTCTAAGTACATCACCAACAATATTTTGATAGTTGATCAGATTAATGAGGAGACATTCAGTGAGAAAATGAACAAGGAAAAAGAAAAAATCTTTGAAGAGACAATAAAGAAGTGCATGGAACACATTGACACCCTCCTACCAGCACTAAACAAAACTTTAACATAATTTAACGAGTTGTACAGAGACACCTGCAAGACTAATCTTCTGATAGTGGATATTCACAAGGAAATCAACATACTCCAAAAAGAAATAAATAATATAGCTGACAATCTCATTGGTTCATCTAAACCAATATCAGTTCTAGAACAAGAGATAGCTGGATTTGAGGAAAACTTGAGAAATTGGAGAAGGAGAAGGAAAGAATAAAATACAAGGCTAAAGAACTCAAATGTAGACTAGGTCTAAAACTAGACATCCTCATCTCCTTGAGAAAAGAGATTTCAAAGGCTCTTGTTCCATGAATTAAGACACCAGAAGAGAAAATGCACATAATCACCAGTACCATCCAAAGGAAAGAAGCAGCATTGAAGGATAGTGAGAGGTTCACTAACAGCTTGAATTTTGCATTAGCAGATCTATATCAAATTGTAACCCACCGATTACAGGGATCCTGACAAGAACTATACTCAATTGACATTAATTGATAACCTTTGTCATTGATGCCAAAGGGGGAGTAGTAGAATGAGAAAAATGATTGGCAGAAGACATCATCTGCTCAGGGGGAGCACACAATTTTGGAGCACACAGTTTTGGCAAGATTTTTTGGACAACACATTTTTGGATACAATTTTGACTTTTTCTCATGAGTGTTGCCATCAATGCCAAAGGGGGAGATTGTTGGCAAATGCACACTCCAATGAGAAATTGTAGGTGATTGAAGGTATTGTCATTGATGGCAACCTTACAATCTTATGGCACCGATAGACACCGACACAGACACCGGCAGCGACAGTGGCAAAGATGATTACCAACACCCCAGCCGACAGGATTTTGTTTATTATGTATTGTATTTAATTGTAAAATCTTTTTGTAAGCTGACATGATGAATTGTAATAGGACTCATATAAGTATGAGATCTTGTAGGATCATTTATGTATGGAATGTAATAGGTAGATGCAAACATGCAAATATTAAGGTAGATTTTGGAATAAGGTTAATGGAAGTTGTATGAGCTTAAACCAGTACTGAACTTGGCATAGCAGATGTTAAACTGAAGTAGTACATGATATTGGATTTGCATAATCTATTTTTGTAAGTCAATGAGACTTCCCTTTTGTAATTAAGTAGTGAGCTTTAGGCAGTTGGCCTTCTTGCATGTGCATGCTCCTATTGTAAGTGATATTCATTTATTGGCCAGTGAGTGAATATTGTGGGTCACAAATCCCACCTAGGTTTTTACCAAACCGGGTTTCCTCATTAAAAATATTATGTTATAGTGTTATTTCTATGTTGTGGTTATTGATCTTCTTTACTACATTATTTCTAGTTTACCGGTACACTATTTTGGAATGCAATTTGTTTAATAAGATTAGAAAATCTGTTAACCGACAAGATATTGATTCACCCCCCCTCTCGGTATCTTTGGAAATCCTAACTGAACCAACCAACAACATCCATCTGAATAAGTTCCACACTTGAGTCATCTAATGTGCTAACCAAGCAAAAAAGAAAAAAGAAAAAAAGTATCAAAAATCGTCACTGTGGTGAAAACCTGGCAATGGGCAGTATTTGTGAGAGAATGGTTCCTCTATCTATCGACACTCACATCATATCTTTAATCCATCTAATCCAAAGCCCATAGCCATTGCAGAACACTTATACACATAACATTATCCTAGACATACTTAGCATTGTCACTATCCTTGATTATCTAAATAATTATCCATATCATATCCCACCATGGCTTGGTGATAAACATATATTTCCACATCGACAAGTGTCCATAGCTGGGGGTAGAATTCATCTCACTTTAGGATTCAGACAACAAATAAGGATCACAACATACTAGGGAAATCATTGTCAAAGCTACTCATCAGAATAGAAAACAGGATCAATATCCAACTACAAATTTTATTTTTTTGGAAAAAAAGGGGTAAAGATTTATTCAGAAATCATAGAAATACAAAGAAGAGGCCTCAGGCTCACCAAGACAACAACAAAAAAACTAAAAGGATCCTAAAGGAACCACCAACACCACCACTGCAAGTCCAGTGACCATAGCAGTAGATCCGACCAGCTACTTTGGAATTGCACAAAAAATCAGGCTCATTCGGAGCCTCGAAGGGCCTTAAAAATGACAATGAAAATGAACCAAACATAAAAGGGAATTTGATCCTACACCACAGGGTGCTCTTGCATCATCCTATCTTCAAGCATTAACCTATCTAAAGTTTCAAGATAATCATGAGGTATACCATCCCTTCCACTAAAATCCCAACCACCAACATGCTTTGAAGCCCACTTGGCCAAGCAATCAGCCACTCTATTCCACTCCCTGGGAATATGACAAAAGGAGGCAAATTCCAATGTGTTACACATTTGTAAAATCTGTCCAACCACATAAATGACAATGAAAATGAACCAAACATAAAAGGGAATTTGATCCTACACCACAGGGTGCTCTTGCATCATCCTATCTTCAAGCATTAACCTATCTAAAGTTTCAAGATAATCATCCGGAGCCTCGAAGGGCCTCAAAAATGACAATGAAAATGAACCAAACATAAAAGGGAATTTGATCCTACACCACAGGGTGCTCTTGCATCATCCTATCTTCAAGCATTAACCTATCTAAAGTTTCAAGATAATCATGAGGTATACCATCCCTTCCACTAAAATCCCAACCATCAACATGCTTTGAAGCCCACTTGGCCAAACAATCAGCCACTCTATTCCACTCCCTGGGAATATGACAAAAGGAGACAAATTCCAATGTGTTACACATTTGTAAAATCTGTCTGACCACATAAGATAAATTCCAACTCACATCATTCAAATTTTGTTTTTTCAATATATCCACAACAATCTAAGAGTTTGACTCACAAATAATCTTCCTCCATCCTAAAGAACAACCCCGCTCAAAAACAATCTTAATAGTTAGGGTCTCCATAGGATTGTTGGAGTGCTACCCTGTATAAATAGAGAAGAAAAAAACTACACAACCATCATCACCTCTACCTATACCTCCAATACATGCATGTCCAGGATTCCCACGGGAAGAGCCACCAGTATTAATTTTTAAGATTCCCAGAGGAGGGGGAATCCACCTTCCATCTCTACTTATCCACTACTTTGCATGATGAGATCTATTTCTAGCAACACAGTCCATTTTAATGTTTTCCAATTGCAGATTCCTTACAATAACATAATCACCTGGATCAATATTTACAGACAAATTGCATTTAGCCGAGATTGTCTCTTGAAGCCTATTAACTATCTTCTGCCATAGCTAAGAACTCCCTATATGTGAATCACAAAAGACCCTCTGATTCCTTTCTAGCCATAGATTCCAGATAATAAGAGCTGGCCCAATAGCCCAGGCCACTTGAAGAAAAGAGGTCTTTGCTGGGGGTTTGCCCAAGCTTTCCCAAAATTCAATTAAGGAGGTAGCATGAAAACAAGCATGTTGTCAAGCCTCCCACCACTTGTGCCAAATATCCCTAGAGAAAGGGCATAGAAAAAACAAGTGGGAGCAGTCTTCCTCATTATGCATACAAAGATAATAGATAGATGGTCCCTGGAAGCCTCTCTTATGAAGATTCTCCCATGTGAGGCATTTCCTCTGAGAAACTAGCCATATGAAGAAATTACATTTCGGCTAAGAAAAGCTATTCCAAACCTTCTTCCACCAGGGAAAATCTATCAGGCCATGCAATTTCCTATCAAGCTAAGCATAACCTTCAGCAATAGAAAACTTGCCTTTTGGATTAGGACCCCAAGCCAAAATATCTCTCTCCTTGAGGGAACTACATAACCTACCCTCCAAGATATTAAACAACACCACACGATCTTCATCTGAACCACCCAAGGGCCATTCAAGAGGATCCTTCCAACAAGTCACCTCAACCTATCCAATGTGCCTAACTATTTTAAAATTCTCCACCTTAACCCATCCAACATCACTGAAAATGTTGGAAAGAGGGTGAAGCTAAAGATAACTAGACAAAATAGGAGGGTGACCATCCCAAGAGTCCTGCCAAAAAAGAGCTTCAAAGCCTCTATTACAAATCCAGAAAAGACCATCTTTAATAAGTTGGGAACCTTTTTTAAGAGTATCCTAGATACAGGAGCCCCTGCCCACTAAACTAAGATGAGACACCTCATGATCATTAGCACCAAGGAGATACTTGTGGGTTAAAATCTTGGCCCAGTCCTGATCCTAATTGTTACACCACCTCCAATACAACTTAGCCACCAAGGCCTTGCTAACCAAAGCAATAGATCTGAGGCCAAGACCCCCATCATGTCTTGGTCTACAAATAGAGTCCCATTTAACTAAACTCCACTTAGACGAAAGAAAACTACTAGACCAAAGAAATTGATGAGAAAGAGCATCAAACTCTCTCACAAAGTTAGAGGGGGGAGCCTACACAAAACACCTATAAATGGTAAGTGCTTGCACCACAGTCTTCAGAAGAATCACTCTTCCAGTAGAGGATAACCACGTGTAGGTCCAATGATTAACCTTACAATGAAATTTATCCAAAATTCCTTCCTAAAAATCTCCATGCTGACCCCCCAAATCTAAAGGAATCCCAAGGTACAACAAAGGAAGAGACCCCATCTAAAATCTGAGGATCCTAGCAATCCTATTCTGAATAAGCCGAGGGGTATTAAATAAATATATGGATGATTTATCTTCATTAATTTTCTGACCTGAGTCTTTAAAATAGATATCCAAAGCTCTCTTGAAATTCATTGCCTCATTGATTCTGGCCCTGCCCATCAAACCTGTGTCATCCACAAACTGAAGATAGGAGTATGGAGGTAAAGCATTATTCCAACTCCAGCCCTGAATAAGACCATGTCTCACCTGGGAAGTGAGAAATTTGCCAAGACCTTCAACCATGAGAATAAATAAATAGGGAGATAGAGAGTCCCCTTGTCGAAGCCCCCATGAAGCGTTAAACAATTGTGAGGGTTCCCCATTAATAATAACTGAGAAAGAGGTAGAAGTCACACAACTAAGAACCCAATTCACCCACTCTTCCCCAAAACCAAAAGCCAAAAGGATCTTCTGTAATAAATCCCAACTCACCCTATCATAAGCTTTGGCCATGTCAAGTTTAATAAACATAGCCTTCTCCTTAGAGGAAGCCATCAAATGAATAGCCTCCATTGCTATCACAACTCTATCAAGGATTTGTGTTCCGTTAATGAAACCACCTTGTTCCTTAGAAACCAAAGTGTAGAGGAGAGGTTTGAGTCGTTCAACAATCAATTTAGTGATTATCTTGTAGGACAACATTACATAAAGCAATAGGCCTGTACTGATCCAAGCTATTAATGAGAGCCAATAAGGTAGAATTCATAGATTTGGGAATTTGTTTATTCCTATGAGATTCTTGAACCACATCTAGAAGATCATACTTTATAATCTCCCAAAATTCTTGAAAAAACTCAATAGGAAACCCATCAAGGCCAGGAGCCTTGCCTTTTTTCATTTGAAACACAACCCCCTCAAGTTCAGACAACAAAATGGGGTGCAAGAGAGCATCATTCATTTCAACAAAGACAAGAGGGGGAATACAGTTCAGGATGGCCCTCTCTTCCACCATAGCTTCAAGATCCTCTTTGGTAAACAAATTAGAAAAAAAACTGATAGCTTCCATAGCAATTTCTTCTTTAGATGAAAGATGAACCTCTTCTGAGGAAATGAGAGAGGTAATAGAGTTACCATACCTACGAGCCTTAACAGAATTATGAAAAAAAAATAGTGTTTCTATCACCTTCTTGGAGCCAATCCACATGAGACTTTTGTTTCCAGAAAATCTCCTCATGCAGCTCCCACTCTTCTAAGTCCTTTAGAGCAAGGGACTTGGCCATTGAGCTCCACAGTCATCTCTTGATCCCTAATTTGATGCATAGCCTCATCCAGCTTGGATTGAGCTACCATCTTGTGTCTATTTAGGTTCCCAAAACATTGTTTATTCCACCTCTTCAGCCTATATTTTACATGTTGTAATCTCTTCCCAAAGGAGTACATAGCTCGCCCATGGGCAGGCACCCCTTCATACCACCAATCAACCATAAGATCCCTCAATGACTGATCACGAAGCCACATCAATTGAAATTTGAAAGAGGTATTTTTGGAGGTTCTAAAAGATGTAATAGAAAGCTTAATAGGCCAATGATCAGAACCCCTCCAATCAAGAATTTCTGAACTGGTGGACCACCTATCATGCACCCAAAAGCAGGATACCAAAAATCTATCAAGCCTTTCAAAGATAGCCTCAACACCACTCCTCCTATTATTCCATGTAAAGACACCATTAATTGGCTTCACATCAATGAGATTCAAGAGACCAATATTATCTCTGAGTAAATTTGAGGAAGGATCAAGCCTGAATAACCCACCTCGCTTTTCCTCCAAACTAGTAACGGCATTAAAATCTCCAGCCAAAATCTAGGGTAGAAAAGGATCCTGAGCCCAAACAAAATTGATGTGAGCTCAAAGATGAGACTTACCCGCAAGATCCGTAGGAGCATAAATATTAGAGAAGAGGCATCTTTCTCCTGTCTCAAAGCTAGAAGTGACCATAGAAATGGAAGACCTGCTAGAAAACCACCACAAAGGGGAAACTTTCCTTGGGTTCCAGAAGCAAGCAACCCCCCTAAACTACCATGAGAGCTCACTCCCTACCAAAGGCCCTGGGGCTAGACATGACAAGCACAACTGGCCAAACCATCCACTGAAAGCTTGGTTTCCTGAATAAAAACAACATTAGGAGACTCAGAGTCAATTAATCTATGAACGACCTTTTGTCTAGCGATGTTGTTCTACCCCCTTACATTCCATGAGAGAACAATCATTTATGTGGTTGGGAGAAGTGAGAATCAATGGGCTTTATAGACCCCAACTCAACCAAAGTATCACCAATAAGCTTAACCTTTTCCTGATCCATTTTTCTTCCACTCCTTAAAGGTTTGTCTAAAGAACCCTTTTTGAGGATCTTCTGTTGCAAGCCTAAAATAGGTGGGGCTTTGTTACTCTTCACTGAACTTGAAGCTACAATAGTGGAAGGGGGAGTAGATGCCATGACCAATGCACCTTCAGGGACCTGCGACTCACTAAGATCTCTGTTATCTTGAACATGGGATGGCAAATCCGTAACCATTTGAATATCTTGTTGATTCTCCAAAGATAGGGCCCGACCCTCTTTGTTGGAATCCCCATCTAGCACTTCATGTTGAAATTGGGCACCCAAGGACATTTCAACTAGAATTCCTTCCTCTTGGACCAAATCCTCTAGAACCTCAAACCTATTTAGGGTGACATCATTTTGCCTATCCAACCAGGTTCTCTTCTTTCCCTTATCTATATTTCAAGGTTTCATAGGAATGAAGCCATTTTTATCCATAGGACCATTAGGCATATGGGCTTTCCCCTTATCTTCCCCCAGAATAGAGTGAGAAGGATCGGAAACAATTGGTTTAGAAGATTTATTTTTGTGGAATCTCCGTTGTAAATGACCATATTCATGACAAATTCTGCATCAAAATGGTAGGGTCTCATAGTCCAACTATTGGATCCAAGAAGATGTCCCCAAATAGATTTCCATAGAGTCTGGCAAAGGATTATTTAAATCAACTTCTACACATATGCGAGCATAGGAAATTGCCTTTTGATCTTGAGTTTGTGAAGCCAAACCCACAAGTTTACCAAGAAGTAGTGAGATTGAGTGAAGAATATCTTCTCTCCAGAACTCCAGCGGAAGCCTTAGCAATCGAATCCACATGGGCACATGAGAGAGAAGCTCCTTAGAAGAATTAAAGCCAATATGCCAAGGTTTGATAAAGAGTCCCACCTAGTTGAAAAAATAAGGGCCACCTTCAAAAGCCTTGTTCCTATCTGCCAGGTTGGAAAAAATAGCCAGAAAATAGTTATTGGTTGCCATAAGTAGCTCCCTGTCTCCTTCAGGATTCCACACACGTCATGCCCAAGACTCTAAAATAGGTATAGAGAGGCGAAGATCGATGAATTTTCATATGAGAGCATGGTTGCACCAATATTCAACATCCTCTAAAATTTGCTCAGGTTGAATAACCAGAACTGGGCAATCTTGGGATCTCTCCAAACAACCATTCACCTTTTTCATGTGAAAAGGCTCTTTCGCAGAAGAAACGCCTACCCCTGATTGGGAATGACCTATTGGCATTATGTGAACTGGCATGAGCCTTATGTAAACTGGCATGAAGACATAATGATATTGTATGTTGTCATTGATGTCAATATGAGACATGGTGAGAACCGGCACATGTGATAGGTGAAGAGAGAGGAACCGACATATGTGTGAACCAGTTTATATGCCAAAGTGAAGTGGCACATTTGCTCAAGGTGAACCGACATGTAGTTATGTGAACTAGAACATGGAAGCGTTGTATGGTTACCGGTTGGTAGGTAGCTTCCACTTCAAGGTTTTTGGTTCGAGCAACTCAAGTGACTCAATCGGTAATCTTTGTGTGATGAGTTAGTAGTATGATGGAGGATAGATCATGTTGCCATGTAAGCTCTATGCGCATGAAGGATCTTGCATGAAGAAGACTATTCCTATCCACCTCGGGAAAGTGCGAAGTCTGTCAAACGATGATAATGCGTGATGGGTTATCAGCCACCATGAAAACAGTGGATAATGGACGATGGAGAATGTCTTGAGATCGATTCAAGATTGTTGCATTTAATGTAGTATGATTCAATGGTCAGGATCAAACCATTTGAATTGCTTAACCTAACAGGTTTAGGGTTTAGGGTATAGGGTTTTTTCTACTGACCTGTATGTTTCCTATAAGGTCAATGTTGGGTTTCTATCTGAGGTTGTTGGCAAAAGTTGTGAGTGTGTATCCAAGGAAAGTGATACATGATTCTTGCTAGACCATAAGAGAGAAGAGATACCTGCAAAGTGAATGTGTAGAAGGAAAAGAGAAGCCTAAATGGATCTACATTAGCATTAAGTGTTGTTAACAAATCATTGTAATACCTGTTGATCTCTAACCACTTCAACAATTGTAAAATCCCCTAACAGGGTAGCCTTAACTGGCTTGATTCAAAATCCCTTAAATCGGGTGGTCTTAATTGGCTTGTTTCAAATCCCTTAACTGGGTAACTTGAGACTAATGAGTTCTGAGAAGCTTGAGAAGCTTAGGAGATCCTTTTAGCTATTGAATTCTTGAAATCCTCTAGCAAGGTGACCCTACATGGTTTAACCCTTAACCGGGTATCCCTTAATCGGGTGATCCCTAATAGGATCAGTTCCTACTAGAACCTATTGTAATGTCCTTAACCGAACAAGGCTCCTAATAGAGTGGACTTCTAAAGAGTTCAAAAAGAAGCTTGTGGGTATTCATTCCCACTGTGGTTTTTCCTAGTTGGGTTTCCACGTGAAAAATATGTGTGTCATGTGAAATGCTTTTGTCTCGTGATGCTTTGTCTTACCTGTTAAGCATATGAAGGTTCTATGTTTTATGCCTGTCTATAAAACACATTGAACTCACTATTGTAAAGATCTGATGGTTAAGTTTACTTATTTATGCATGAGAATATAATGATATTGTGGTATTGAGCCAAGATGAAAGCTTATTGAGTGACCGGTTCATGACTGGTTGAGCTATACTGGATGTTGCCGGTTGCACTCTGTTTTACTGGTATCCCTATTTGTTAGTCTTTTGGAGTATTTGTTGTCAAACCGATTTTGGATGATATTGGTGTCTGTACTGATTCACCCCCCCCTCTCAGTACCAGTTTGGTACTAGTGGTTCATCATTGAGTTATCATGACCAATGTGTTCCTTTCCACATGCATGCATCAAATGAGACAGATCCACCATAGCCAGATCTCTAGAGACCATCTGAGAAGAGGATACTCCTCTATTCTCCATGGATCCAGAGAAAATACCAAAAGAAGAAAAATAAAAGGGGCAGAAAACCCAATACCAAAACCCCACAAACCCCAACGACAACACAGAGAAGAAGAAACAGAAGAGGGTTGCAAAAAAACCCTGCGGTAGCCCAAAAACCCGACTACGGGCAAGCAAAAGTCAACCCCCAGCAAGCAAGAACTCTCCCCCTGGAACAAAGCAATCAGAGTACAAATTATAGGCTAGGGCACTTCGGCCCTAGCATGACATCCATGCACATGTAGAACCATCTCCATTTAGAAGTGTTCTATCCAACTACAACTTCAACACACATACAGTGGATGATTTATTCTGAATTACGATTTGTTTACATTTGGCATGAAGTTTTGACTATTTGTATCTTGATTTCTGGATCATTAGATCTCCTGAGCTACTCAATGATGCACTGAGCTAGAGAAACAACGAAGGAATCTGATATTTTTTTTGGTTTTATGTCTATGAGGCGATTATTTGTATGGTGAAAAAATTTGTCTTGAGACATGATTGGAAATATATCATTGAAGATATTTTCCATTTTTGCACATACAAATAGTTGACTCTTGTTTATTTTACACAAGCAACACTCAGGCCGTCTTGGTTCAATTATACCCCGATGTTTGTATCATCTTGCAATATCAAAAATCATGTAAGTTATACTTAGGTTATTATGGTTCAAATAGACCATGATGCTTGTATTAAATTTCAACATATCAAAAGCTCAATGATGACAAAAAGAGCAAAAACAAGTGACTAACAAGAATGACAATGATGGAATTAAAGTGATCATTTAGTTTCATACAATTACAATAAGTTGCATATCATCTTAAGCTTGCATTAATTTGCATATCATTTTTAATCTTGCATTAGTATCATATCATTATGACTATCATTAACATCTCATTTTCAAGATACATCTTACATCATTATCATTATCATTGACATCTCATT
Source organism: Cryptomeria japonica (assembly GCF_030272615.1). Lineage (NCBI taxonomy): Eukaryota > Viridiplantae > Streptophyta > Pinopsida > Cupressales > Cupressaceae > Cryptomeria > Cryptomeria japonica. The sequence continues at coordinate 579,762,763 of NC_081409.1, forward strand.
TTCAAGATACATCTTAAATAATTATCATTATCATGCATCTCATTTTCAAGATACATCTCATATCATTATCATTATCATACATTTCATTTTCAAGATACATCTCACAATCATAACATTTAGATAACATCACATCTCATATCAAAGTAAACACAATACATATTACAAACATCTCATCATCCTCATCATAATTATCTAAGCATAGAATTATCCTCATAGTATGATCATATCAAATAATGCGCATCATAAATCAATCATCATCCATAACACACCACATATGGATCAAAGAAAATTAATGCTACATCATATATATCTTGTAACTATCAACAATGTACAATGGGTATCATGTCTATCAATACAATAAAAGTGATCAATACAAAAAGACAGGTCCCTTAGGTGTGACTATCTCCTGAGGCAGAAGGTCTAGCAGCAGATGTCACAACTCCCAGATCTCCACCAGATGTATCACGCCGTGTCGGCCCCATAATACCTCTACTCTTAGTCCTTGCATGACTACATCCAAATCGAGTGGACGCCACTGCAACATAGCTAGGAGGTCTATGATCTTGAGGGACCATATCCTCATACAAATTCCTTTAATACTAGGCCTCCTTGGCCGAGTACTGTATCTCCCTTAGTGTGTCCCAGAGTGGAGCACTTGCGGTGGCTCTCTCTAACCTATTAGCTAGGGCCTCTACTCAATTGTGATGCTCTTCTATTGTATCCCTCTCTACCTATAGTTGCATAGTATGTCATTGTTATGTTAGCACTTATGCCTGCAACTCCTAAACTGAGGCCTATAATACCCCAATCTGAGCATCTTGTTGGTAGGTCAGCACCCTAATCTGAATAAGTACCCATGTCATGGTCCTAGCTACACTTGTCCTTGTCTGAAATGCTGGTGGAGGTAGAATTTCAGATCTCCTCCTCTAGGTGGGTCACCTACCATCCTTTGTATCACCCTTCATCCCTCCCACAATAGCTAACACCGCACCTATCCTCACACCCCCACCCACACCAAGCACAGGACCACCTCTACTACCTAAACCTTTTTCACCACCACCAGTGCTACTTCCTCTTCTCCCTCATCCTCCTCTCTCTGCTTAGGACCCCCTTGCCTTTGTGGATTCTCCTCCTCCTCATCATCAAAAGATAGCGCCACTGCATGTGCCACGAAGTAAGCTAAAAACTCATCTGTCATCCAAACATCCACTACCGTGGCCCCGTAGTCCTAGATCTGTCCTACTAGGGTCATATGAGCATCCAAAACTACTCCACTATCTAGGGTAGGCCCACACTCTAGGCCATCCTATCACCGATGAGCACACAAATAGGCTCCATGTGGCATCCCCTATTGTCTATTATACTGCCGATGAACACATCTAAGCAAAAATTGCTCAATGATAGAGGGTGTCCACCCAATCAGGTACCTAGGCATATATACATAGGGCATCTCTAACCCATCCTCCACCCACACCTCACAATCCATATAGGGTCTCCAGATGAAAATATCAATGTCATCCAAAGCCTTGCACTAGTGCTCTAGTTTTCCCAGCTTACACTGGAAAACTATACTTGTATACCCATATGCATATGTGTAACCAACTAGCTTATCTCTATCTGCAAGCATTCTCGGTACTGGTATATGCTCCCATGCCCACACCTATATTAAAGTCACCCTAGCTGATAGACTAGTATATCCTAGATACACTACCTGGTGGAGCTCTCTATATAGGTGAGCCAACATACAGGACCCCAATGCAAACCTGTGTCCCTGCATCACCATCTCCTCCAGAACCAATCCCCATCCAACAACTAGTCCCTTTGACCTATGGTAGGGACATAGGAAACAACCAATGAAACCCTCTAATATTGATGGTAGCAGAGCGTAACCCAAATCCAAAAACTCCTATGACAGGATCTCATAGCCACTAATGTGATCATCCTAAAAAATATGGTGAAGAGCCTCTATGCCACCCTACTCAGTCTTCTCATAGGGTAGCAAATCCCCAACCATAGAAATCAATAGAATCTGATAACAGTCCTCTGGTGGAACTGTCATCTCACCGGTCACCAAATGAAAGGTGTTCGTGTCACTATTCCACCTCTCTGCCAATGTTGTCAATAACCCTTGATTAATAGTATACTAGGGCATGTCTAGTAAGGATGATAAACCACATCTCTCAATCACATCTCAGTCAGCCTGTGACAAGCATAGGATAAGTGTCCACAGCTTTGGGAATCGCTCCCAAGACTATAGCACACCAAGCTCTACCTACAAATCAACACATTTCATCATCAGTTCTCAATTCATTTAAATCTATTGAAAATAAAAAACAAATCAACTTAAAATGCGAATCATATCAAAACCACATTAAAAACATATCAACATCAATCAACATCAATCAATGCATCATATTAGGGAATCATATAAGATCCATATCGAAATCAAGACATAACGAAATAAAATCAATATCGACTCAAGACTCATAATGAAATCAGATCCATATTGAAATCAAGACTCATAATGAAATCATATCCATATCATCTTAAGACTCATAACAAAATCAAATCCATATCAAAATCAAGGCTCATAGCGAAATTAGATCTATATCGACTCAAGACTCATAATGAAATCAAATCCATATTGAAATCAAGACTCATAATGAAATAAAATCCACATTGACTTAGGACTCATAACGAAAATCAGGACCCACATCAAAATCAAGACCCACAATGAAAATTAGATCCATATCGACAACTTGACCCATAACAAAAATTAGATCCATATCAACAACTTGACCCATATTGACAATCAGATCCATATCAACAACTTGACCCATATCAAAATTAGATCCATATCGACAACTTGACTCATCGAAAACTGACTCATATTGAAAGAAGATCCATTTCAACCACAAACTCATATCGCAATCCAACAGCATATCAGAATCAGACATCATAACAAAACAAGAATCACATCAAATCACGCTCCATATCAGACAATCGACAAACCCATATCGACATCTACACAACATATCCAATTCATCGGACTCAACGCATTTTTCAAAACACCTTTTTTCCAACTTTTTTTTTCTGTACATGCTAAATCAGGGCTCCAGTGTCCTAAGCTACCACTTATATGGTAATCTTTTGCACGTATGCACTATAGAACACACCTTATGTGCTATTTTTCTATCACATGCTAGAACATGACTTCAATGTGCTAGCCTGTTTACCTAACATGCTATATTACCCTATGCACTACCTGTCGTACCCTTTGCACTAAATAATGAACCCTATGCACTAAAACACACCTATGCACAAACCTAGCCCTTGAACACGCTATCATTTGGCACTCCGATGCTAAACCTACCTAGGGTTTTCTATGCACTAAACTTCTTATCGTATGTGCTAAACTAGCAAATTCCAACCCAAAAATTGAAAAATGTGACAAAAATCAATGAAATTAATCAAAAACAAGTGGGATTTTGGCCACTTACTGGTGGGTCTCCGATATCACCTGATGCACTCAAATCAGTGCAAGGAGTATGGAATAGGCATCGTGGTCAGACCTCCAAATGTCACAATCACAAGAAGACAAGTGTGCAAATGATTTTTCAAAATCACTTTTTACCTTTTAATAGGGTAAATCAAAGGGTTAATAAGTGGGGCATGTATTTTACTCCCACTTTTTCAGTATTAACCTTATCCACATCTTTTTTTTTGGGGAGATGAATCAATAATGTGCATTCAATGCAGTCAATATTCTCATATTGCAATCAATTCAAAAATGATCATAAAATTGACAAATTTTCACCAGACCCTTGATTCATCTCCCGAGGGGGCATCATCAATATCATTCATCAAATCTACATCTGGGACACCATATTGAACATTTTGGCACACAACATTATATTGATAAAATTTTGGCATATATCCAGCGATTTTCTTTGAATCAACATGTGCACACACATCACTTCAAAGAGGGGCAAAATGTAGATGTATAAATATGACCACTTTCTTAAATAAATATTTAATATTTATTTGAACCCCATCCCCCTATTAATTAAATCTTATTTAAGTAATTTATTCATTTTCATCTATTTGATTAAATGAATTACTCAAATTATTTAATTAAATTCACCTAAACCTTTTCTATCCTTTAATTAAATAAATCAGAGGAACCAAACTGCAAATCGGATCAGTAAATCATAGGAAAAAGTTGACATCAATGACAACATCATATCCTAGCAGTAGCAATGTCCAACAATCTTCCCCTTAGGCATTGATGGCAACATATGGATGTGAAAAACAATTAATACAAAGAAAGAAAACATCTCCAACAAACTCCCCCTAACACCAACCTCCCAACAATAGATAAGATAGTTTTTCACATACTTTCTCTCCCCCTTTGATATCAATGACAAAGGTTCTCAAAACACAAAACCAAACTATCCCCCTTAGGTAAAGAAATCAGCTCAACTCAACCTCAAACAAACTACTCCATCAGAGGAGCAACATGAACTCATCAATCTGGACAACAAGATAAGATTGTGAAGTCCACCTGATTGATGCAACTCAATTCATCTAGTTCCCATTAGGATGGGTGGATACCCATAACTTGTCTCTCAAATAGACAAATGTATCTTGTGAGGCCCCACCTCGACTCAGTCTGACATTGCAGTGGTTTTTATATTGAGACTATTATGGATGCTTTATTTTTATGCATTATGGATTTAGAACTTATATGATTCCATGATTTGGATAACATTGCTATATGTTGATGCTTTATTTATATGCTTTATGATATAGAACACTACATGATTTTTGAATAGGATGAATTGCAGTGATAAATGTCGTTATGGGATTTGCAGGACTTTACTATGATATGATGTATGTTTATGTGTGGATCAAAATTATGAGAATTAGGACAATTGCTTATGTGAAATTACTTGGATATAAGATGTATTAAATTGTTCAAATGTAAATTTGTATGCAAGTGTTTGATGTGCATTGTTATTCTTGTGTTTTATATTATATGAGGTTATTTGAAGTTACTAATGTGTAATTGAGATGCACAAGAAATTATCCATGTGACCATGGAAATATTATGGAGAACCAAACCTAGGCCTATGTATGTTCGTATAACCAGGGTTTGTCTATTTGGAGAGACAACACCCCGTTTGTGTCGTATTTTATTCGTAATAGTAAATGATGCATGTGTGTTAAGTGCTATTTAATTGATTTATGTAAATCCCACAAGAGACACGATTTTATGTATAATTTTGTAAAAGTATTTTCTTTGTGTTACTTGACACATGTGTGGATTTATGTTTAAATTTTTAAATTTGTCTCTTGGTGGGAATTGTTTAACTATAGCTTTTTCAATTAATGTAATGAGATTCCATAAATGCCTAGGGTAAAGAATCTTTGGGATGGTCAACATAGGTTTGACCCGAAAATAAACATCAGAGGGGTTAAAAAAGGGTTAAATATACACCTAGGGGTAGTTTAATAGGGTTTCCTAAGGCCCATAAGGTATACCTAAGGGTTAGGGGTAATTTTAGGCAAGTTTCTACTCCCATGTCACCTTTTAGACACCCTAAAAAGTGACTTTTCTAAGTTGTACGAAAATTGAATTAGAAGACTTGAACTAAGCTAAAAACCTTCCTTTTCGAATGAGAGTTCCCTTTCCCATTCTACCTTACCTTCCTTTTTAGTTTTTAGAAACTTGTGAGAACTCTCAGAATGGGCTTCTTAAGAAAGACTTAGAAAATTAGTGGGTAATCACCCACTCTCCATTTTTGGAGACAAAAGAATTTTGAAAAAGAAAAAGATAGATTTTTGGATTGAGAATTTTGGCTAAGGGTAGAAAGAGAAGAACCGTGGAATTGGGCTGCTCATCCTCAACAAAACTAGCATACCTTTGGGCAGTTTAAGGTTGGTTGTATTTTTCTTATAATGATTTCTTATTGCATGTGTTTTGAAAGTAATGTTTGTGTAAAAGACTAGTTTTCATGCATGTTTTCTTGGAAATTTATTTGGTAATTTGTGTTTATGCAATGTATGTGTTTTGGGAGTAATCAAGACCTCCTACTCTTAGGATAGAAGAGGACCTTGTGGGTGGTAGAAGTGACAGCCCTCGAGTGAGAGGCTCTCATTATGAGAGTGATCACAAGGGATTTTATGTGACCCTTGCTGCATGGCTTGTTGATGCATTGGGGGTCATAAGGAGGGAAATAAGGCATGAATGCCTTGGGGGGCATAAGGAATATGGGGTTGTGATACTTGATGTATTTGGTTTGCCATGAGGTGGCTATATGTTTTTCCATACTTGTAGTCTCCTCAGGGTACTTGGTCCACTACCACCCTTGAAAGGACATCACCAATGTGTGGTGCAGTATAGCCTAGGTTGGGATTGTGTTTGAGTTTGTGTATTCACTTGTTTTTTGTGTTTGCATGTGTGTTACCTGTCTAGGGCTTGGTTCTCTAAGCTCGGGGGTGGCTACCAGTTAGCCTAGGCTGGAAGGTGAGCACTCCATGGTCATAGCTTTGATTTAATTGCAGGTTATTGAAAGAAAGGAAAAAGGACAAGTGAAAAGATGCAGGGATTAGTTGTTGCAAAAAAGCATTTGGATATGTATTTATCATTTTCTTCATTTACTAGAAATGAGAGACTTATTTGTAATGTGACAACAAAGTCCTTGAAATACGTTTTAAAGAGTTGTAATATTTTAGGATGCTAAATTGCAGAAAAGAAATGAGTAATTTCTAGTTTTTAGTTTTCTATGGTTCTGAAAATTAACATTTTGTGTATGGGATATTTTGAAAAGAAAGAAAAAAAAATCGTTTGTTTCCTTTATGCATTTAAAACAAATTATTGGAAAAGGAATGGAATAGGTGTACATGCATGTAGTAGGTTGGGAAATATGTTAAAATCAAAGGACTAGATCTGTAAATGGAAGTGCAATATTAGTTATTTAAATTTGTCAGATTGCTTATTGTAGAAAATAAAAATAAAAGTTTATTATAGTCATTCTAAAGTTTTATTTTAATAAAATCTAGATTTATCTAGTTGTTGTTAAATTTATTTAAATTTTGTCATTTACATAGTTGTTGTTAGCATTACTATATACTGTCATTTGTTTATGTACAGAAATAGAATTTATAGTCAAATAGATTAAATGAATAAATAAAACTCTAGAGTTGCTGTTTTAAGTGATTTAATTCTACTTTTTACTTTATTTTTGCTGAAAGTAAATCAATATTTAAATAACCTATCTATTTCTTTTAGCAACTAGGATTTTGATAAGAGGAAATAACTACAATATTTTATATCTGCAGAAAGCATCAAATCTGTTAAATAGGTTTCAGAAATAAAACACCTGTATATTTATTGCATAGAAAATTTATACCCTAGCTACAACATATATTTATATTTAAGTATATATATAATTATATACGTATATATATATATATTTATATAAAAATAAATATATATAAACAAAAATTGTATGCCTATATTTATGAGTAAAGGAAAGTATTCTTAAAAATAAACCAAAAAATAAATAAACTCATTGTTTAAATTATATATATATATATATATATTTATAAATATATATATATATATATATTTATAAATATATATATATATATTTGAACCCAAATATATATATAAATATTTAAAAGATATATATATATATATATATAATTTATTTTTATTTTTTATAAAAAAAAAAAAAAAAACTTACTCTGGGGCGGGGGTTGGCCCAAGGCGAACCCACTATGCAATGCAAAGTGGACGGTGGGCCAACCACTATACAAAGCATAGTGGGTTGGTAGGGCCGGCCACTCTGCAATGCACAGTGGGTCGGCGGGCCGAGCACTATGCAGTGCATAGTGGTCGGCAGGGCCAAACACTGTGTAGTGCACAGTGGCTCGGTCGGGCCGAACATTGTGCATTGCACAGTGGGCGGCCTTGGCCATGCCACTCACCACCGCCCCCCTCAAAAATCCACCCTCCACCACCATTTGCCATGGCCACCTCTCATTTGGCCCTGCACAATCCCAATTCAAAGCAAGAAAGAAAAAGAGAAAACCCTAGCTCGAGTAGGGTTAGGGTAAAAATGTGTTGAAAAAAAAAAAGAATATAAAAAAATAATAGAAGAGCCCATTTTATAATAAAGAAAAGAAAAGGGTTACGGCTGCATGGGCAATACCCTAGGAAATTTAATATATATATATATATATATATATATTATAATATGGTTGAAAATAGATATATGAATAAATTGGTGGAGATGATTATGAAATAAATATTAATGGGGTTAATGTTTATTCTTTTATAATTTAAAATGACTATGAAATAAATATTAAGAGGGATTACTATTTATTCTTTATTTTTATTTAAAAATATTGAGATGTCATAAATTAAATATTAACGAGGTTAAATATTTATTTTATTGGGATGTTATGAATTGGAAATTTTACTGCAGTTAATATTTAATTGTGAATCTGAATGAAATGAGATATTTACAAATTGAAATCGGTAGATTTTATTAAATTTTAATTAAATAAATTTAGGTGTTAGGATATTAAATGACTAGGGAAGTTAACATTTAAAGGTGGTTTGCTGGGCTAAAGGGTTCAATTTTTAACTCTCCTAGACGTGGATGCATGTGGTTAAACTCTATAGGAAAAATATGCATTTGCAATTATGATCGACCTTTTAGTTGACCTAGTTAAATTCACTATTTAATTATTGACAAGTAGGTTAAAGTCACTCTCAAAACTATTCATTAGAACTCCGCTTTTATTTTATTAATTTTGATTACTCAGTCAACTCTAAACATAGCTATGACAATACATGTTGTAGTTATATTTGTCGATTTAATGCTTTTAAAAGTTATGTTTTAAAAAAAAAATTATCCTGTTCTTGCCCTAAATTTTGGGCATGACATATCTGTAAACAAAAGGCTTTGTGAAAATATCAACAATTTGTTCCTTTGTAGACACATACTCCAACTTCACTTCTTCTTCACTGACTTTTTCTCTCAAGAAATGGTACTTTATTGATACATGTTTATGCTTTGAATGTTGCACCAGATTATTTGACATATTAATAGCACTAGAACTGTCATAATATATGATGGTAGGATCATCATAGATAACTCTAATATCCTTCATCATTTGTTTCATCCAAACTACTTGAGTGCAATTACTAGCAGCAACAATGTACTCAGCTTCAATAGTAGATAGGGAAATTGAATCTTGTTTCTTACTTGCCCATGAAACCAATTTCTTACCCAAAAAGAATGCACCACTGGAGGTACTCTTTCGGTCATCAACATCACTAGCCCAATCAGCGTCAGTATAAGAATATAGCATGAAATCATCTTTCCTCTATACCACAAACCATAATCCATAGTTCCTTTTAGATATCTAAATATCCTCTTTACAACAGTGACATGACTCTCTTATAGATCAACTTGATATCTAGTAGTCATGCACACAACATGCATAATGTTAGGTCTAGTTTAAGTCAGGTATAGTAGTCCACCAACCATAGATCTATACAAGGTCTGATTAGTTTTCAAAGATTCATCATTTTTAGATAATTTGCAGCCAGTCACCATAGGAGTTCCAACCAGTTTAGAATGTTCTAACCCAAACTTCTTCAACAAGTCCTTCACATATTTACCTTGAGACATAAAAAATACCTTTTCCAGTCTGTGAAATCTATAAACGTAAGAAATTTTTTATATATCCTATCATCGACATTTCAAATCCTTTCTGCATATCATCAATAAACTTTATACTCAAGTTATCATCTCCTCCAAAGATAATGTCATCAACAAAAACTTCAACAATCAAAATGTTATCATTTTCAATCTTGAGATATATATTATTATCAACAGTACCTTTATTAAATGCTAATTTCAAAAAATACTTATCCAATCTAGTATACGAGGCTCTAGGGGCTTGTTTCAATCCATTAAGAGCTTTCTTCAGTTTTCATACCATGTCTACATCATCTAATAATGAAAATCATTCACGTTGCTCAATGTAGACTTCTTCCTCAAGGTCACCATTCAAGAAGGCTGACTTGACATCCATATGATATACCTTGAAATCCTTATAAGTAGCATATGCAAGCAACAGTCTAACAACTTCAAGTCTAGCCACCGGAGAAAAATTATCCTTATAATCAATTTCTTCTTTCTATGAATATCCTTTGCACACCAGTCTTTCTTTATTTCTAACAACTTCACCGGCCTCATTCATTTGTTCCTGAATACCCATTTAGTACCAATCACATTCTTGTCTTTAGGTCTAGGCACAAGCTCCCATGTGTTATTCTTTTTAATATGATTCAATTCTTCTTCCATAGCCTTTATCCAATTTTCATCTTTGCAATCTTCAACAACATCTTTACGTTCAATTTTGGAAATAAAACATACCTCTTCAATAGCTAACCTTCTTCTAGTCATTACGCCTTTTTTTATCACCAATGGTCTGATCTTCAGAATGATTTAATTTTAAATAAATTGGAATCTTCTGATTATTTTGATTTTTAGGTTCCTACAACTCTCCACCAGCAACAACAATATCCAGGTTAATAATATCTACCAGATCATTCTACTACAATTATTAATCCGATTTAGTGTTAAAACATCCTAATCATCATAATATCCACATGCTCTGAATTATTTTCCATAGTTTTCATCAACTTTTATATATGCACTTTCCACTATCTTTCTCAATCTCTTATTGTAGCACCGGTAGGCGTTTCTCTTTGTAGAGTATCCCAAGAAAATTCCTTCATCACTTCTTGCATAAAACTTTCTTAAATCTTCATCTCTCTTGATATAAGACCGGCTTCCAATTTTTTTGAAATATCTCATAGTAGGAACATGACCAAACCATAGCTCCTAAGGAGTCTTATCGATATCACCTTTTATATGAACTTGATTGAATGTGTAAACAATTGTGTTAACAATTGTGTTAACAAATTCTCTCTAGCAAATCTTTGGAACATTCCCTTCAATTAGCATAGTCCTTGCAGCATCCAAGATAGTCATGTTCTTTCTTTCAAAATCTCCATTCTGCTGTGGGGTTCTAGGAGCAGATAACTGTCTTGCAATTCCATGCTTCTCACATAATGAGTGAAACTCACCGAAACAAAATTCTCATCCTCTATCAGATCTCAGACATTTTAGCTTCATTCCTATCTCAGTTTCAATCTTTTCTTTGAATACCTTGAATTTATTCAATGCTTTTGATTTTTACCTAAAAAAGGCAACCCACATCATCCTGGAATAACATAAAATATTCATTACCCTACACACTTTTTATTGCAGTAGGTACACATAGGTTAGTATGCACAAGATCTAGAAATCCATCTGATGAATACTTCTTACTCTTGAAATAAATTCTTGTTTGGTTATCCATTTGACTTTCCTTACAAACCGGATTAGTAGGCTTAATAATTTTAGGCAAATCTCTAACAGCTTTCAAGTAGAACTGATCTTAATAATTGAGTCAAAATTAACATGACATATTCTCCTATGCCACAACCAACTTTCATCAATCTAAGAAATCAAATAACTTTCCTCACCAGCATTCAAATGAAAGATATTACCTTTAGTCTTCGCTCCTGATGCAATCTCTATATCTGAGGCATTTAGGATCTTTTTTTTTCCATTCTTGAATTGCAAATTATAACCTTTGTCAACCATCTGTCCAACACTTCGGATATTATGCTTAAAACCTTCAACATACAAGACATCACCAGTGTTATGCTTACCATCAAATGAAATAGAACCTCTACCATAGATCACATAGGCTTTGTCATCTCCAAATCTTACTATTCCACCATCATATCTTTCCATATTCATAAATTTGATTTTATCACCGGTCATATGATGTGAACAAGTATTGTCAATCAGTCGTTCATCTTTCTCTTCAACTTTAGGAGCTAAATATTTCTCCTTAAAAGTGTAGCTTGTGGAATCAATAGGTACTAGCCCATATTCTTTGATAGCAATAAACACAATTCAATCTCCTGATTCTTCATCTGTAACACCTTCATCAACAACATAATAATAGTTCTTTTGATGCTTGTACTTCTAGTTAGACTTGAAGGGCTTGTCATACTTCTGATGCTTCTCATATCTATCATTTCTATCATGCTTATAAAATTTATCATGCCTATCATACTTACCAACTCCTTTAGGGAAGCAAAATGTCCTATCTTATTGCAAGAGAAGCATTTGAGAGGCAATTTACCATCATACTTACCAACTCCTTTAGGGAATCTCTAGTAAATCAATCCTTCAAGCTCATCCAATTCTCTTTTCTCTCTCTTTCATATCTAGATATTATGCATTCATCAGGGTCATACTTATTCTTTTCAGATATAGATGCTCTAAATGTTGTCTCTGACTTTCCATGTGATTCACCAAACCTGCTCAGTTCAAATGTAGCAATATTTCCAACCAACATAACTCTTGTCACACTAGTCAAACTCTGGATCTCATTAATAGTGGCTACCTTATGTTTGTAAGAAAGAGGCAATGATCTAAGAACCTTAGCAACAATTTCATCTTCTTCAATGGTTCCACCGACACATTTGATACCAAGGAAAAATTCACTCACCTTAGTCATAAAGGAGTTTATTTTCTTATCTTCTCCCATATTCAACATCTCATACTTCCCTTTCAAACTATGCAACTTAACAACTTTGACTTGTTTATGTCCTTCATACAAGGTCTCAAGCATCTCCCAGATCTCATGTGCAGTCTAAAGTCCCATTACATTAGTCATCTCCGAATTAGTTTGGTTGCTTATAAATGCTTCCTTAGCTCTAATGTTATGTTTTACTTCCTTGATCTCATCAGCAATCACCGGTCTATTCTAAGGAACAAAATAAGAATTCTTTGTAATCTTTTAGTAATCTTCTCCAGGACATCTCAAGTGCACCTACATCCAGTTATTTCATATAGCATAGTTACTTCCATCAAATCTCAGACTTTCCTTCTTAAAAATAGCAGTTCCACTTCCAATTGCCATCCTGCATCACCTCAAGCGGTCAAGATTCTTCTAGATGATCTAGCTCTTATACCAATTGTTTTCAACAACAATGAAGAAAAACTAAGAGGGGGGTGAATCAATTTTCACTGGATTATCAAACTTACCGTCAAATGAAAATCTGATAAACTACAATAACAACAAAGATAAGAAAATTTATAGCACAACACACAATAACAATATTTTGACGTGGAAAACTTGATTAAGGAAAAAACCACGGTGGGAACCTACCCACAATAAGATAATACCCTATAGTATTATGTGAAAATATTGCAATGGTGAATGCATATGCATGCAAACACACTGTCTAGAGCTCACTGCTCAAAATAGGATGACCCATAAAGCTACACTCCTTAGGGAAGGTTCAGTACCTTACAATAATGATCACACTACAATATGAATTATAAGAACTACAAATATAGCATCTCCTTATGCCTGATGACAGTTCTGGTTAAGCACATTTGTCTTCCCTACAACAATATTTGTTCAATACACCACACAAAAGGATGGATTCTCTTAAGCACTACATATACCACTCTTTGATAATGCAAACACTACACAGATACACAATTTACATGAATGCATCACCTATATATTGATCATCAACCTTGGCAACAAGGTTGGGTAAACCCTCATCTCACAATTTTAAAATTACATCACACGATATAAAGATCAACCATCAGACCAATATTATGATATACATGATATAACATGGACCTGAATAAAATTCTCAAACACAAAACACCAACATAAATCATGCCAAGATCAACCGCAATACGCTACACCACCAAGAATACCGCATAATATGAAGAATATCACCGGATCAACAAAATCACCAATATCATGCACAATGATCGATGTGGACCACTAAAACAAATAGGACTTGATTAGGAAACACCAACAAGCACATTAGAACCATCCACAATAGTTGCACCAACAACACTTATCAAATCTTCATCTATTAACATCGGAAACTCAAGAGCACTCAAACAAAAGTTGTAGATGTATAAATCTGACCATTTTCTTTAATAAATATTTAATATTTATTTTAACCCCATCTCCTCTATTAATTAAATCTTATTTACTTAATTTCTTCATTTTCATCTATTTGATTAAATGAATTACCCAATTTATTTAATTAAATTCATCTAAACCTTTTCCAACCTTTAATTAAATAAATCACTTTATGTAATTAATTCCCCTTTCCTCCCTAATAATTAAATTTATATTTAATTAAATACCCCCACTTGTATTTATGCAAGTTGTATCTATTTTAGTTGAAATAAAAAGTTTAATTTTAATTAAAATTATTTTCCCTCATCCACTTGCATTTTTCTACATCTGCTACTTGCCTCCTAAACCCCTTCGAGATTCTTCTAATCACTTCCAATTTAGCCTAATCCTATTCTTAAACATTTGCACATTCCTAATTAAACGGAATTCACTAATCAAAAACCTCTAAAGTCTTCCAAACCATTAAAGGCTCTTACATAACCATTTACATATGGTTAACTCACCTTTGACCTTTGGTTAGAGACTTTCCTCTAACTTAACCATCCTTTTGACTCAAGGGTCTCATCAAGAACTTATGGCTTTGACCATAGTTATCCTATTAACCCTTGCACAAGAGTTTACCCCTTGGGTAAAAGCTTTATCCATTGGATAACCCTAACCTAACCTTAACCCTTACCGCCTAAGATAACCTTCATGTCTTCTCAGGCATTTAATGCCTCTTGCATCTCCTCTCAAGCAACCTCTTGTTGACAATTGTCACCATTTAATTGGTAAAAATTGTAAACATGGATTGAGTAACTTTCAATCATATCCCTTGTTAATATTATTCAATCTTTGTTAGGATTAATGATAGTTCCAAATATAGTGAGAGGGGGAGGGGATTGAATCAGTATCTAATCGGTTAACATAATATTTAACATTATTAAGTATTTTGCATTCCAAAATAGTGTACCAGTAAATAAGAATTAATGCAATAAATAGGAATAGTAAACACAACATAGAAAACAAACCATAACACAAGATGTTTAACAAGGAAACCCGATGTGGGAAAAAAATCAGTAGGATTTGTGACCCACAATATTCACTCACTGGCCAATGAATAAATATTACTTACAATGAGGGGCCTCCACATGCAGGAAGGCCAACTGCCTAGAGCTCACTACTCAATCTACAAAATAGAAGTCTCACTAACTTACAAAATGGACTATGAAAATCCAATACAATGTACTGCTTCAAATAAGCATCAACTATGCTAGGTATAGTATAGGTTTAAGCTCATAGTATAACCATAAACCTTATACAAGATCTACCCTTATTATTCACTGATTCCTATCTCATCTCCTATATCCTATCTATTATCTTCTATTACAAAATGATTTACAAAATCTCATACATATATGAGTCTATTACAATATTCCATGTCGGCATTACAAAAGATATTTACAATTAAATATAATAAACAAAATTTTATTCCTCTCGGTTGGGGTGCCGCTATACATTGTAGCCATTGCAGGTGAAGTGTGTGTTGGTGTTGGTGCCTGCTGGTGGTTTATCAGATGAATGCTAGGTGGTTGCCAGAAGGTTTCTAGTAGGTTGCTAGTAGCTTGCCATCAATGAAAACACCATCATTTCTCACTAGAGTGCAGAATGCCAACAATCTCCCCCTTTGACATTGATGGAAACACTTATGAGAAAAATCCAAAAACTGTTTCCAAAAAGTGAAGTCCAAAAATTTACAAAAACTATGTGCTCCCCCTGAGTAGATGATCTCCTCTAAATATCCATTTTTCTCTATCCACTACTCCCCCTTTGTCATCAATGACAAAGGTTGTCAAAAATTGTCAAATGAGTGCAAAATTTCACCTTAAGATTTGTAACCGGTTGGTTACAATCTGAAATATATCAACCAAAAAGAAATTTAAACTCTGCATGAATTTGTTGTTGTCATTCATGGTTGCTTCAGTTTGTTGGATCATGCTGGTGAGATGATTTATATGCTCCTCTAGTGATCTTTCTCCTTAAATTAATGCCTTAGAGATCTCATTTCTCAGAGAGATAAGGTTATCCAGTTTAGGACAAAGTTTATACTTCATCTCTCTGGCATTTGCCTTGATCCTTTCTTTTTCCTTCTCAAATTTCTCCATTTTTTCTTCAAATCCTGCTATTTCTTGCTCAATAATAGATATAGGTTCTGATGAACCAATGATGTTATAAGCTATATCATCAATTTCTTTTTGTACTCTGCCTATTTCCTTTTCAATGTCCTTGGTCAACAGATGTGGCTTGCATGTTTCTCTATATAGTTCCTTATACTCCAAAATTGTTGTATTCAATGCTGGTAAAAGTGTGCTAATATGTTCAGTGCACTTCTTTATTGTCTCCTCAAAGAATTTTTCTTTTTCTTTTTCCATTTTCTCTTTCAATGTATCCTCTATACCTTATCCATTGTTATTACATTTCCAGCAATAAATTTAGACAATGTGTCTAACTGTCCTAAAGATACTGAGAGGGGGGGTGAATTAGTATCTAACCGGTTAACAGAATATTTAACCTTATTAAGTATTTTGCATTCCAAAACAATGTACTGGTAGATAAGAATTAATGTAGTAAATAGGAACAATAAAGACAACATAGAAAACACACCATAACACAAGATGTTTAACGAGGAAACCCAGTGTGGGAAAAACCTCGGTGGGATTTGTGACCCACAATATTCACTCACTAGCCAATGAATAAATATTACTTACAATGAGGGGCCTGCACATGCAAGAAGGCCAACTGCCTAGAGCTCACTACTCAATCTACAAAATAGAAGTCTCACTAACTTACAAAATGGATTATGAAAATCCAATACAATGTACTGCTTCAGGTCAGCATCAACTATGCTAGGTTCAGTATCGGTTTAGGCTCATAGTATAACCATAAACCTTATACAAGATCTGCCCTTATTATTTGCTGATTCCTATATCATCTCCTATATGCTATCTATTATCTTCTATTACAAAATGATTTACAAGATCTCATACATATATGAGTCTATTACAATATTCCATGTTGGCATTACAAAAGATATTTACAATTAAATATAATAAACAAAATTTTATTCCTCTCAGCTGGGGTGTCGGTATGCATTGTAGACATTGCCGGTGAAGTGTCTGTCGGTGCTGGTGCCTACCGGTGGTTTACCAGATGAATGCTAGGTGGTTGCTAGAAGGTTTCCAGTAGGTTGCCAATAGGTTGCCATCAATGAAAACACCATCATTTCTCACTAGAGTGTAGAATGCCAACAATCTCCCCCTTTGACATTGATGGAAACACTTATGAGAAAAATCCAAAAACTATTTCCAAAAAGTGAAGTCCAAAAATTTACCAAAACTATGTGCTCCCTCTAAGCAGATGATCTCCTCTGAATAGCCATTTTTCTCTGTCCACTACTCCCCCTTTGTCATCAATGACAAAGGTTGTCAAAAATTGTCAAACGAGTGCAAAATTTAACCTTAAGGTTCATAACCGGTTGGTTACAATCTAAAATATATCAACTAAAATCAAATTTAAACTCCGCATGAATTTGTTGTTGTCATTCATGGTTACTTCAGTTCATTGGATTGTGCTGGTGAGATGATTCATATGCTCCTCTAGTGATCTTTCTCCTTGAATTAATGCCTTAGAGATCTCATTTCTCAAAGAGATAAGGTTATCCAATTTAGGAGTAAGTTTATACTTCATCTCTCTGGCATTTGCCTTGATCGTTGATTTTTCCTTTCAAATTTCTCCAATTGTTCTTCAAATCCTGCTATTTCTTGCTCAATAACAGATATAGGTTCTGATGAACTAATGATGTTATTAGTTATATCATCAATTTCTTTTTGTACTTTGCCTATTTCCTTTTCAATGTCCTTGGCCAATAGATGTGGCTTGCATGTTTCTCTATACAGTTCCTTATACTCCAAAATTGTTGTAGTCAGTGCCGGTAAAAGTGTGCTAATATGTTCAGTGCACTTCTTTATTGTCTCCTCAGAGAATTTTTCTTTTTCTTTTTCCATTTTCTCTTTCAATGTATCCTCTTTACCTTATCCACTGTTATTACATTTCCAACAATAAATTTAGACAATGTGTCTAACTATCCTAAAGATACTGTGAGGGGGGGTGAATTAGTATCTAACCAGTTAACAAAATATTTAACCTTATTAACTATTTTGCATTCCAAAATAGTGTACTGGTAAATAAGAATTAATGCAGTAAATAGGAACAATAAAGACAACATCGAAAAGACACCATAACACAAGATGTTTAACGAGGAAACCCAGTGTGGGAAAAACCTCGGTGGGATTTGTGACCCACAATATTCACTCACTAGCCAATGAATAAATATTACTTACAATGAGGGGCCTCCACATGTAGGAAGGCCAACTGCCTAGAGCTCACTGCTCAATCTACAAAACAGAAGTCTTACTGACTTACAAAATAGATTATGAAAATCCAATACAATGTACTCCTTCAAATTAGCATCAACTATGCCAGTTTCGGTACTGGTTTAAGCTCATACTATAACCATAAACCTTATACAAGATCTGCCCTTATTATTCACTCATTCCTATCTCATCTCCTATATCCTATCTATTATCTTATGTTACAAAATGATTTACAAGATCTCATACATATATGTCTATTACAATATTCCATGTCGGCATTACAAAAGATATTTATAATTAAATATAATAAACAAAAGTTTATTCCTGTCAGCTGGGGTGCCAATATGCATTGTATCTGCTATCAGTGAAGTGTTTGTCAGTGTCGGTGCCCGCCGGTGGTTTACTAGATGAATGTCGGGTGGTTGCCAGAAGGTTGCCAGTAGGTTGCTAGTAGGTTGCCATCAATGACAACACCATCATTTCTCACTAGAGTGTAGAATGCCAATAATCTTAACCCTTCATTGCCCTATTTTCCTTACAAATAAGAGCTCTCATTCTTCATTATCCATATATATCCAAGTTACATGCATCTACATTATAGTCTAGTTTACTAAGCATTTTAACCTCTCTTTCTTAAAATATCATCATAAACATTTAGAAGTATTTCATTTCATATCATAGAATATTCATGCTAGTATATCATGTTAGGATAATTTAGCAATATCTTTATCATATCTCCATACTAGCTTAATCATCATAGCTCTTAAACACATCATATAGATCTTAGAGTGCATTCATGCATATAGATCACAATATGATGCGTTCTTGAAGTTTTCATTCCTAAGTCATTTGCTCAATGATCTGAGAGCAAAATATTTTCTTTAGGGATCCTGTGAGATAGAGGGGACACCCCTTGGGAATTTAAACCAGTTCAAATTAGTTTATATACTTGCACCAAGAGTCTCATTAGTATGTAGGTTATTTGATCTTGATTTATTCATTTTGATCACCACATTATCCTGTGTATAGCAGCAACTCAGACTAGAAAGATAGCTTGTGGAGCATCAAATCATGAGCGATATGAAATGTAGATACAAATGAATATCCCAAACAATATCCCAAAATCATAACTCAAGATCTGATCACACTGGAATATAGCAGAGGAAACACTAACTCTGCAAAGTACTTATCAGAGAAACCAAATTGCAAACTGGATCAGCAAATCATAGGAATATGTTGACATCAATGACAATATAATATCCTAGTAGAAACAATGTCCAACAAGTCAATGCATGAATATAACAAAAGGGGAAAAAGGAGATAGGCACCAACACTAGTGTCTAGGGTTTAAGGAGTAAGGTTTAGCCTATTATGTCATAAACCTAAATAGTTTTTAGCAGAACAAGAAAAAATTTGCACATCCCAACACTCACCATTCTAGCACTATAGAGCAACAACAAATAGAGAAACTAGCTAAACAATCACCATAGATTCAAGTCTTGATTTTACTAAAAAAAAATTAGACCTCTATTTATTCTTTTCATTAGTAGAATCTAATCAACGTATTCTATGGGGAACCTCAAGCTCAAAACTTAGAGGACAACCTTGCCTCAACCATCCATTGCGCAATGCACATTATGCAATATACAATGAAATAACAATTCATTTGGAATTGTTATGCACTTAGAATGTAATTATTTCAATATATTTTAAATTTTATTTGCACGGGAAAAACTTGATGAATCTCAAAAAAGAAAAAGATAATGACATATATGTGTGTGTATGTAGTTTAATTTCAATGGATTGACAAGTCTCCACCAATGACATCACATTGCAATCCTTATTTTGATTTATTTTGCTTGCAAACAAAAGCTACTACTCATTGCTTTTTGCACCTTAATACATACACAATTTGTCTTGTATCTTATGGCAATTGCTTTGTCTTGACAGTGATACATGGGATTCTACATTACAATGAACATATAGTAGATCATCCATTGTTTCAATTTTCCATCTTCGATAACCATGAACTCTTTTTAACTACATAACCTATATATACATAAAGAATGCCACGTGTCCAAAAAAAAATCTCATTTATGCTTCTCACTATTCTTTCTAGATTTGATTATGTTATTATTTTTAGCATCGATGTTTCAGATCACACTTGTAAACTATCATCAGGATGATAGAGAGCTCAAGGATTAGAATGATAGACTGTTGTAGACCCAAGGTGAATAAAAAGATGTAGGAAAGGGAGAGGAGAAGGGGAAGTTACACATGGCCCAATAATGTTTGACATTTAAGAAAAATAAATAAAATATGTTAAAACAAACATAAAGTGACAAGCAAGATAGACACTACCACCTAAGCAATAAAAAATAATAAATAAAAGGACAAGGCACAAAAATAGACATAATAGATTGAATAAATTCTTCTTAATATTAATAATATTAATATTACTAACTAAGAGTTCTAAAGAGAGAGAACAAGAGAAAATAATCATAACAAAACAAAACAAGAAGACTAAAAATAAGCTAAAAGAGGAAACATAAAGAAACAAAGGCACCATGAAATAGATAGAATGATAAAGAATAAACAAAAAAACAATTAAAGAAAGCATGAAAAGTGGCCAATGAGACAAAAAATAAACAATTGCCACAAAAAACTAGAAAATTAAAACTATTAAACTAAGGAATCTAAAAAGAAAACACACACACACACACACAGATATATATATATATATATATATATGTCAACAGGATATATTTTTTTGTTGTATGTTGTTTAAACACATGATGTCATACTTTATTATATAACATTCTATATACATACTCATATTAGTTTGAATGCTCAAACTCTAACACTCACTTTTTGTTCTAACTGAAAGTGATTTGATGGGCTATGTTTCATTCTATCAGTTTTGTTTGAATTCATTTTAATGGATTTGTGAACATGCCCTGTTGACGGCAGGTGATGTTCAACTTCAGTTTAGTTCAAGTTTGCGAAAAAATATCATGCAAAAGTATTACCTAGTTTACAATGTAAGGCAAAATACATGTTCTTTTGTTCATTTAGTTCTATGTGCAATCTTTATTTGCTCCTCTACAATAAATTAGAGAAAAATTAATTTACTAAAAAATAATTTAATAGCTTTGATTGTAGTGTCCACCCTTGATTTGACTTATTTTGACTAGAGATGACTTTTATATTATGTTTGATAGACTTATCTAGACTATATTTGATGATTTGGATGATGATTAGTCATGTGCTTTAGTGACTTATTATTCATGTTAGACACTATTGGATATATGCTATTTTGATTATCTATATGGATGTTGCTACTATCATGTTTGATCATGTGTACCTGATAGATTCTATATGCTCACTATGTGATGGATTATTGATAGATTAGATTTATCATGGTTATGATGATGATTACGATTACGCTAACCCTACTTCATGATTACATGTGATGAGATGTTTATGGGATGTGTTTGACTATTGTTTGTCTGCCTTCATGATAGAGACGATTCCACATCACTCATTGTGAGCGAGATGTCTCATCGCGATTCTCTATCACTTGCTTGTTCTATATATGTATATGTATGGTATTATCGTTTTGTGGCTGCAAGATTTTGCAGGTATCAGACATCGACTCCACCTAGCTTCACAGGTCTGAGCATGTCTTTAGTTCCAATGGCTTATGTGGTTCGGAGATGGCATGAGTTGTTCACCGCGAGTAGTGAGTGTCTTGGCATAATTCGCCATGTCAGTTAATAAGCTTGGTCTTTTGGTATTGTGAGTTCGGTTAATGCCGGTTGATTTGCTTGATTTTGTTAGAGTAGTTATGTGACTCTTGATGTGTGGTTTATATTTAGTAATGTTTATTTTAATGTATTTAATTTATAAGTGTTGAATATTTAATTATTTGATATTTATATTTATTTGATAATTAATGTTTATTGATTTTATGATTATTTAATATTTGATAAGCTTTATTGTTGTTTAATATTTATTTTATATTTGTGATTTAATCTTTAATGGTATTTGATTATTTAATTATTTATTTGACTTTCTATGGTTTAATATTTATTTGATATCTTATATTTATTTGGTTCTTTAAATTATTTTATTAGCTTTTGGTTTATTTAATTTTAATCCCATATGGATTATCTATTTACAACTTACGTTTATTTAATAGTTTGACTTTTATTCCTAAGTAGGGTGTATGAACACACTAAATTAAATAAAAATAAAACATTCCCACTTAGTTGGGTAAGTATATTTTATATTTACTTTACCTACCCTTTACTCTGATTGGTTAAATTCAAAATCGGAGAATAAATTATAATATATCGTGGGTTGGTAAAATATATTCCAAAATGGAATATTTTGATTGGCCGAGATTGAGGCTAGGGTTTTTGGATTATTATTGCTTTTTATTTTCATTCTCGTGAGGTTTTTTGGGTTGGCTCTTCTCTGGAAATTTTTCTAGCAAGCTTTCTTCCTTTGTTTTGGATTTCTTCACTCTTGGTTTTTGGCTGGAACTTGGTTGGATTTTTGGTTTGGCTGACGTGAGCTCTTCTTCAACTTCATTCCATTACTTTAGGTTGCAATTTGGAGTTCTTTCACTTTTCATTTTGGTTTTAATGGTTTCTCTGTGTATGCATTGTGTCTGCAAATGTTTTGGGTTGGGGTTGATGCATTAAGTTATTCTATAGTTTTAATATTGTTGAAGATTAATATTTGGGGAGAAAAATTTATATTATTTGGATTTTTTATAGTTGTTGGAAAATATGTATTTGGTATTTCCTATGTATGTCATTCCCGATTCTGTGAAAACTCTTGTGAAGACATTTGATTGAATCTTGGCTTATAGTCTGAGTTGATTTATTTCATTTATACCTTTGTATTGCTTGTTTCTAGGCATCTCTTTTCATTTATTTTTTGAGCCCTTTGGTTAAGTCTGGAATTTATTATTTTACCCAAAAGTTTTCTGAGTTTTCCGTAAGTTTTGTGTAAATGAGTTGTTTCTATAAAAGCATTGTTTTAATGTGTAGAAGTGTTTTTATGTGTTGTATATGCGCTACTCTGCACATCATAAGTATTGTTTCAGAAGGCATAAGCGCAAATATGGGTATAAAAGCATTGTCTTAGGATATGTATCTGTGATTCTGGAAATAAAAGTCTTGTTCTGCGGAATGAAAGCATTGTTCTTTTTGACAGAAGCATTGTTCTGGGACAAAATCGCTAATCTATCTCTGTTCTATGTTTTCTAAGTTTTGGTCATTTTTGAGGTATTTTTTCAATTTGATTTTTGTACCAGAGGCTTTATTTGAGGTCTGTTAATATTTTCTAGTTTTGGGTTTGATCAGTTTTGATGTATTTTGATGGTTTAAATATTTTTACTTCTCTACACTATTGTGGATATTTTAGACTCTCTTCCATGTGGATAGGCCATGGATGATTGAGATGACTACTAAGTTGTTTTGGACCAGCAAGTGAGTAGGCCTTGCTATGATGTTATCTTTTATTTGATGGCAACATTTCATGGCTTGATATGCCTTTGTTTATTGCTAGCCAAGAGGCTCATTTTTCTTTATTGATATTGTTGTAGCCTTGCATATGTTGTAAGAATATGTGTGATAGTTTTTGGGTGTGTTGAGTATTATTTTCATGTATTTATGTGGGTAGGGCCTCTTGTAATTTAATGTTGGGTCATGCTAGGAGCAGTGGGCTTCCTTGTGATGACTGGGGTCACGAGAGATAGGATTGCATGAGGTTCCTTGTAAGGATGCATGAAGTCTAGACCACCAGGACACATTAGAGTTTTCCATTAATTGTAAGTAAGTGATAGCCTAATAATTGATGGGTTGGGTAGTTAGATTAATTAATAAGATGATAAATTGATTTGTGCCTCATGACTTAGTCCTAGGGAGGATGTTTTAGGATAAGCATGAGAAGGTTGTGAAGACAATAAGCTAATCTCCCTTAGTCTCTCATAGGTTGAGATGGATCCACATGTCCATCAGGCTAGCACCTTGTGTTATTATGTTATGAGGATGGCATGTGATGACACTCCACTCCTACATGTGTTTTCCCTTTATGATTTATGATTATGCTTATCAGATGCATTTATGTCTTGATGAGTTTTATGCCTCTAGGAGTTCGTTCTTGTTGTATTGTGTGAGTTCTTACTTGAGAGTCCTTGTGTGGTTAGTCTCCTTGGTTATAGGCGTCAGCTTAGGTTTAGAGTATGTGTTGGGACCTTGTGTCATCTCCTAGCATGGGGGGTGGTTCCTTTTGTTCCACATGGTCGAGAGGTTGGTGCTTTTTAGCCATTGGGATGTTCTCTTGGATTCTTCTTGCGTGGATGTGCATTCTACTTCATGATGTACAATGCATGTACCTTGTAGCAGATTTATGCAATGAATAAGATAGAATGTATGTAATGTAATATTCTTGTATATAGTAGATGGATTCTTGTAGAAGAAAGAGCTATGTTCATGATGTATTTAATGTACTTATCTTCTTAAGATGAATTGTAGTTGGAAATTGGAATTAAGGCATATTTTTATTTGTACTATTATAGAGATGTGATCCAATGAATCATGAAAATAAGTGGATTATAGTTGGAATATAATGGATTTGCATTATGGATCAGTTGTATTATTTCATGGAATGACTAGAGGCTAGTTAGAATGTTAAATAATCTTGAAAGGAGAATATTCATAGATTAATAAGTGAATATGTTAGAAGATGTTAATTGGATCTAGTAATTATGAATGATTCATATAGATGCATTGGTAGAAAGGAAATTATGCATATCATGAATAAGAAATGTTGTAGGTTGCATATCTCATGGTTAGAGAATTAGAGTTGTTACTACTTATCAAGTTGCCATTAGTTTTTATATCCAAAGTCATACTATATACTCTCGTCGGTTAACACTACCGAATCATGCAGTCGGTATACAAAGAGCAGTCGGTATGCACAATCTAATCGGTTATAGGAGAAAGTAGTCATAGAGCCCAGTATGCATCGAGCTGTCTACCAAGCATCATTTTATGTCTACCGAGCAGCAAATATAATACACCAAGATGACATACACTGAGTGAAACGTGTTACCAAATTCATTGAACCTGGACACACATATGAAAATGTGTTACAAGATTGAGGCACATCTAACCATTATCACATTGGAAATTGCACTTAAGGATTGTGTATGATTTTGAGATCATCTAACCAATGAAACATTTTGTATAGTTATTCATTCAAGGAATCATGTTTGAAAGATTGAAGCAATGAATAGGATCATTGACATAAGAGATCTATTTATACAACATGAATTTAGGGTTAGATATATAGTGTATAAGAGAGACAAGGATATACACAACTATAGAAAGGAACACATGTGCAATGTATAAGAAAAGCACTAAGTGTTATGACTATTATAGAGACACAGAGGTCACCGAGAAAGTTTTCAGAAAATAGTTAAAGAACAGAGTAAACAGAAGGGTTTACTGAGTTACTGTTTAGGTTACCAAGGTATGCTATAGGCAAGGTAATCTTATTTTGAGCACATAGAATCTGCTTCAGCATAACTGATGTAAAGTTGCAAATAGTTGTAAAGATTTTATTGAACATTTTGAAGTTGTAAGAGAAACCTTTAACAGGGTAAAAGACTCTAATCAAGTCTATAAATTGTAAAGCCTCTAACTAGGTGCAACATTTAGATTAAGTGTTGTAAAATCCTTTAGCAAGGTAGATCTAACAGATATTGATACTCCTAACAGGGTAAGCTATCAGAAATAGCTAAACATGTATCTCTAACTGAGCACTCTTTATTATTGCAGTAGTGTGCCATCCCCACCACAGTTTTTCTATCTAACAAAGAGTTTTTGTGTAACCAAAATATATGTGTTATGGAGTGAATCATGTATGATTATTATCTATTTGTTTTAACTTTATTTTATGTTATTGCACTATTTGGTTTATGTATAACAGTAAAGTCATTATTCAAGAAAAGTTTTGGAGTACTGATTCACCCCTCTCGTCTCAGTACATTAGCTTTCCATATTGGGCCTAACAATTAGTATCAGAGCATGAATCTTGGAAAAGGGTTTAACTACTTAAAGAGAAAGATCTTATCAATGGAAGGCTACAAAAAATCTCAGAGGATTGTGTATCTAGAAGAAGAGCTAGATCATGCTAATCAAGTGATTGCAAACATGCAAAAACAGATGCAAAAATCTCTTAAAGTGAGAAGAAGACTGTCTGATGATTTGCAGGATTCTCAAGAGTTAGTGGAACTAATTGAGACATCATCTAAGAATAGTATATCTGAAGAGACTGAAGAAATGATTGAAGTATTGAAAGAAAAGAACAAAGCACTGGCTAATCAGCTAAAAGCAATAAAAAGAGAACATGAACATTTCAGCACACAGATGACTGAAAATCTTGATGCATTAAGAACAACCAAGGATAAAGTAAGCGATCTAGAAAGAAAGAATCAACAACTTGAAGCTTTAGTATATGATAAGAGTGATGAAATCATATGGTTGACTAGGATTCAACAAAATATGACAGATCAACTAGGTTATGCACATCATGAAGCAAATCTGAAAGATGATGAAAATCAAGCATTTAAACTTGAAGTATCAAGGTTGACCAATGAACTTGACACAAAGAAGAAATCCAAAGCAACATTGAAGAAGAGCTATGAAGCATCAAAGATGTTGGATGAGCAACTGAATAAAAGAAGACCCAACAAAGATGCATGACTCGGTTACAAAGGAAAAGTCTCTACCGAGAAGGGAATCTATACTACTGAGAGAGGAGAATCATCAAAGCAAGCTGGAATGAAGAAGAACATCAAAAGAAAGAAGCTTATTTGCAACTACTATGGAAATCAAGGTCATACTACCAACATGTGCCAAATCAGAAAAGGTAAGCAACCGAATGTCACTAAGTCCAATGGTTATTATTACAATTGCAATAAATATGGTCACACATTTAACCAATGTAGGACAAAGCCTGTTAACAATTATCAAAAGGCAAAATTCAAAGGGTTTTGTAGAAACTACAATAGATATGGACATAGTACCGAGAAGTGTTGGTTTAAGAAAAAGAATTACATGTGGTCTGCACACCGAGCAAACACTAGAGGTTACCGAACTTACACAGATCCTTACCGACAATATGCAACAGTACCATGGGATTACAATACAAGGATATGGTGTGAATGTTGTGGAAGATATGGACATATTAGTGCTAACTGTTTATAAGGTTTGGAATGAACAACCGAAGATCATGGAGAAATCCTGGTATGGCATGTTTTCATTGTCACAAAGTTGGATACTTAGTCGGAGATTGCAGAGATCAACCTAGAGGAGACACTAAAGAAATAAAAGGCAAATTACAGATGATTTGGCAAAAGAAGGAAGTTGTGTCAAATGAAGAAAGCACCTTACCTACTGAGTTAGGTGCACCTACTCCAAATTAATTGGTAAAGGTATGAAGGGATTGCATTCTCTCAAAATTAAATCTTAATAGTTCCTACTTTATTATGTACTTAATTTAAAATATGCATAGTTGAGATGTAGTAGTAAGTTTGAAATTCTATCAAAGTTTTTGGAGCACTATATAGGAAACCTGTCAAGTCGGTAAATGAAGGAAATCTGGTTACTCGGTTAAAATACAAAAAGGAAAAAAAGTTTAAGAGGAACCGAGTGCATTTAATGTTTTGCCCTAACCTACACGGAGCCCAATAAGGTATATTATGTACTTAAAAGTATTTTTGTGGTCATTTTCATTCACCAAGTTTTCAAAAGAGAAGAGAAGAGCGAATCAAGGTGATCGAACCTCCTACAAAGAAAAATTCAAGGTATTTACATCAATCTCATCGCACTGTTAAGCTAGTTTACCAATCTTATCAAATTGTTATTATCTACTGAGTGTGAAGCATCTGTCATTTGAAATCCTGAAACTCTAAGGACACTTTACTAGTTTTTACCTAAAATATTCAATGGCACCCAAGATCCAAGATCCCATTGTTGTTAAGAACTTAGAGAAGCCCTCACTGAAATACTCTTTGACTCCCAAAGTCGCTTTTGAGCTGGATGACAAAACTGCCTTTTCACTCATCCTAGATCGAGTCTTGTTAGTCGAGGATGTGATATTCTTCATCAAATGTCATGTTGAAATCAAAGACACATATGATGAATTATGCACCAATGGTAAAATGGATAGCAAGTATGAGCATATTAAGATCAAGGGATTAATTGAAGCCCTAACCTATCCCCGTGTGTTCAAACCCCAGTGGGTCAAGTTTGTTCTAAGTAGAGTTCATGATGATTTCATGTGGCTAGAAGAGAAACCATTTAAAATCACCAACGAAATCATTCATGTGATCACCGGTTATCCTATTTATGATCATGCTCGAGCTCAAAAGATGATATCACAAAAGGAATTGATCAGTTTAACCGGTGTGGAATCAGATTACAGTGGACTAAAATTGAATAATGTCACTGATGCAGAACTTAAGTTTTCTATTAGAGTAATTGGTTACTGCTTCTTCCAATCAGCAAGGGAAAATAGTGTACCTTGTGTAGCAGTTGACTTAGCTTATAAAATTGTGAAAAAGGGAATGAAAATTGATTGATGTGAGGTGTTACTGAAAAACCTGTTTGAGAATCTGAACACAATAAGGAAGCCAAAGAAGAACAACTCGGCAAATACACTAAAGTTTGGTTCACTTCTTGTATGCATGTTTTTCTACTTTGAAAAATTCTTTCCATCAGTCAGTAAAGTTGTTTGGGAACTACACCGAACAATCACCCATCAAATCAATGACCTAATCAGGAAGCTAGGTGATAATTTCAATGATATAATGGATGAATATTTCAGAAAGTTTCAAGATAAGATGCACAATAGGTACTGAATTCCACCCTAGCTAGTGGAGAAATATAAAGATGACATATGCTTTGAGGTAGACATTGATTACTATTATGTGAATGCTATGGAACCAAGAACTCAATCTTTGCCACCTATGGGTTATGAGATTGACTTTGACATCACACAACAACAAATTGATGCATTTCTTACATTACCAAGGCATGCTACTGAGCTAAGGTATGGAACCTATGAAGAAGTGAAGGGAAAGGTAAAAATGAGCATTGTAGTACCCAAAGCTACAAGAAAGGCAACAAAGATGATAAAGGTTTTAACGGAGAAATTCGGAGAAGATTCTTCCTCCACACCTGTCAAAGGCACTCTTGCCATCACCGAAGAGGAATTAGAAGCTCAAGAGGTAGCTATAACACTGAGCACCAAATTGCCTAAGGGTAAAGTGTTAAAAAGAAAGAAACAAGATACTTCAAAGGCCCTACCAACTCCTCCAACAAAGAGACCTAACACAAGAGCATCTGCAGCATCACCGAGTAAGAAACAAAAGAATGTTACTATTCCAAAGGTAACCAAGATCTACAAGAAATATACTCGGAGACTCATTTTGTCAAAAGAGTCTAGTGACATTGAATCTGAAGATGCAAGCGAATTTTAGATTGTCAAAAGCAAGAAGGTAGATGTACATAGTGTTGAAATTTTTTGTACTAATCTAAAGGAATATGGTGGATTTGGTGGATTCAGATATGTCAAATACAAATCCAAATCTGCTGATGAAAAGAGACAAATAGAAGAAGCTATCATTTGCACACTTCTAAAATTCTGAGTGGTCCCATTAGAAATTGCTAATTCAATTCCTAAATAATTATATGCACATATTAATAATAGGTGGAAATATGCCCTAGACTCGGAAAAACAAATCAGAGAAAGAAGTCTTGTACATCTCTTTCCTAACATGTCGGTAGATGAGATCAAGGATCATCTGAAAAACTGCTAGACATAATTTAAAGTCAAACAAAAGGCCTTGAAATTGATGAATGGCCAATATATTGAAGTGGAGAAGGAAACAAGAGAGCAATGGCAGGAAATCTTTTGGAGAAGGGATGCTGGTGAGCAAGCTAAAGTTGAAATTGTTGATGCCACCAAGAACAATCCTGATGTCACCGAGCATGGTCCTGATGCTACCGAACAAGACCCTGCTGACACTATTCAAATAGATGAAGATGTCATGGATGCAGAGGCACCAGAACAGGAGATGATAGAAGGAAATGCATGTGCAAAACTTGTATCTAGTGAATCTATTTTAGAACAAGTTTAGCCTTATCCCCCAGTCAATCAATCTATCTCAACCGAAGCTCCTCAAGATACAACACAAGGCACCAAATGTCACAAGTCTACAGCAGGAGAAGATACTACTCTAGTACAGTCCTCACAAGCACCTTCGAGGACTGAAAATGTTGCAGCTGAGACACCCAGTACCGAGACACCAAAAGACACCATAGAGGCTACAGGAACCTACCAAAGTGTTGCCTCTACCAAGCAACCTACCCAGGGTCAGCAAGCCTCCCAAGCTATTGTCTTGGTCCAACCGGCCAAAGGTAAAGAGAAGAAGGTGAAAAAGCATAGTTTCAAAGTTGATTTATCTAAACCGATAGTGTTGCCCAATGTGGATATATCAAAATTAAAGGGGCAAGCACTCATTGAATTCAGTGAACTATGCAAAGCAAAGGCCGAACAAGAAAAATAGATGGCCATACAAAACAAGAATAAAGTACTTCAGAAGGTGAGGACACTGCTATCAGATATGCTACCTACAGCTACAGTGTCAACCGATGCAGCTATCCACATTCAACTGGATGAACTCCTTAATCAAATAGAAACATCTAGAGTTGATGCATCTAAGTATTTGAGAAAGGTAAAAGACAAGGAGCTTACTGCAAAAATGATAGAAGAGGTACAAAAATCTCTAGCTATTGGCAAAGTCAAACTTGTCAAATTCATTGCTAAGTTGTCCCCTCAACTCAAGCACATTCTTTATTTATTTTAGAAACTCTGTACATTTTCTATATTCACTAATGACATTAAGAATAAAACTGATGCAATTGAGAAAGAGATCACTGATCTCTCAAATAAGTTAACCCTAGAGCCCAATTCAGTTCAAAAATTTTATACCAAGCTTCAACAGCTCATGGCTCAACAATTGGAACTAAGAAATAAAGAATACAAGATCAGGATGGATATAATGACACTCCAGACATTATTCCTTCCTCATCTTTCATCGGTCCAAGAATAGATTAACCGAGCCACACGCCTATCTACTACACAAGAGGGAAGCACTTTAGATGGATTAATCTCATTATTGGCTGATATTCAAGCACATAATTCTTTAATGGACAATGTCAAGGATGCACTCTCTGTGACACTCATCGAAGCCAAGACAAAGTATAAATCCATTTTTGATCAGTTGCCACCTCCAAATGGTAACTAAATTTTGTTGTTTGTCAAAAAGGGGGAGTGTATAGTATTTCAAAGTATCAAACAACAGGAGTATTGTATATAGGGGGAGTATATCAAACAGAGTATGTAAAGTATCCAAGTGTAGTGAATAGAGCAATGAACAGAATCAAGCATTTAAAAATAGAGTTTTTAGAGTCTTGTGCAGTATAATGATAAGGGGAGTATATCTGAATATCCTATTTCATTGACTAATGTATATATTGGCAGTTTAGTCAAATTTTGTAAAGTTTATAGATTTTTCTGTTATGACTTTGAAAGTAGTTTTGTCAAACATCTCAACTAATGTCAAAAGCGGAGATTGTTACTACTTATCAACTTGCCATTAGTTTTTATATCTAAAGTCATACTATATACTCTAGTCTATTAACACTACCGAATCATGCAGTTGGTATACATAGAGAAGTCGGTATGCACAGTCTAATCAGTTATAGGAGAAAGTACTCACAGAGCCCAGTATGCACCGAGCTGTCTACCAAGCATCATTTTATGTCTACCGAGAAGCAAAGATAATACATCGAGATGACATACACCAAGTGAAACGTGTTACGAGATTCATTGAACCTGGACACACATATGAAAATGTGTTACAAGATCGAGGCACATCTAACCGTTATCACATTGGAAATTGCACTTAAAGATTGTGTATCATTTTGAGATCATCTAACCAATGAAATATTTTGTATAGTTATTCATTCAAGGAATCATGTTTGAAAGATCAAAGCAATGAATAAGATCACCGACATAAGAGATCTATTTATACAACATGAATTCAGGGTTAGATATATAGTGTATAAGAGAGACAAGGATATACACAAGTGTAGAAAGGAACACATGTGCAATGTATAAGAAAAGCACTAAGTGTTATGACTGTTATAGAGACACAGAGGTCATCGAGAAAGTTTTCAAAAAATAGTTAAAGAGTAGAGTAAACAGAAGGGTTTACCGAGTTACTATTTAGGTTACCAAGGTATGCTATAGGTAAGGTAATCTTATTATGAGCACATAGAATCTGCTTCAGCATTACTGATGTAAAGTTGTAGATAGTTGTAAAGATTTTATTGAACATTTTAAAGTTGTAAGAGAAACCTTTAACAGGGTAAAAGACTCTAATCAAGTCTATAAATTGTAAAGCCTCTAACTAGGTGCAACATTTAGATTAAGTGTTGTAAAATCCTTTAGCAAGGTAGATCTAACAGATCTTGATACTCCTAATAGGGTAAGCTATCAGAAATAGCTAAACATGTAGCTCTAACTAAGCACTCTTAATTATTGCAGTAGTGAAGTTGTGGGTACCATCCCCACCACAGTTTTTCTCTCTAACCAAGAGTTTCTGCATAACCAAAATATATGTGTTACGGACTGAATCATGTATGGTTGTTATCTATTTGTTTTAACTTTATTTTATGTTATTACACTATTTCGTTTATGCATAACAGTAAAGTCATTATTCAAGAAAAGTTTTGGAGTATTGATTCACCCCTCCCCTCTCAGTATATTAACTTTCCATATTGAGCCTAACAAGAATATGATGCATTAATGAAGGTGAGATATATATTTCATGAGTGTAGTATGTTATTGTGGAAATAAATTAAGTAATGATGTTGAAGTACCCTAAGGAAAGATTAATGATATTGTCTTATTTTCGCTTGCGGTATTTGATGAAATGAGCAATGATGTATGTTCATATTGGTTAATTTAATAATGAATGTAAATAGATGGAGATGTTATGTGTTGCATTAGTTGTTATTAGATGTTAATTAAGAAAAAAATTATCTCCATTTTCTTATTATTGTTTAGTTTCTTTAGGTATTTTTGTGGGCATTACAACTTGGTATCAGAGCCCATGTTCAACACTGGGTACTCTGGTTTCGAATGAGCCCATTGTGCATTTTCATTTTTGGCATGGGGTAGCTCAGCGGTTTTATCCCTACTATTTATTTTCTTGTTATAGTTCCCTTAGACATTTATCTTATAGTCTCCTTTGCATTTTTCTTAGATATGTTGGCTTGATGTTGATTGTAATGAATTCATCATATGTTGTCATTGATGAAACACATATACACACATATGTTCATATTGTCTACCGGTGTGACTTCAAAGTTGTTTATATTACAACTGATATACTAGAATTTTATATCTAACCGGTACATGGTGACAACCGGTATATGCATGGAGACAACCAGTGATTATACTTACCTCGACATCAACATGAAAATCTAGAGGAGATTATCAAAGGAGCATCAAAGGATAAATGGTTTATATGTTTAACTCCAATCGGTATTGATTGTTCCAACCGGTATTCATTAATTATGTGATGAGTTATCACTAGTTGTGATGAGTTATCCTTATCGACAAGTTTTGGCAGTATTTTTGTGATGCATTATGATTGTTTGACCAGATAAACTACACCTAGGTAACTGTGATATGATTTCTAGAGGCTAACATGAAATAAAAATGTCTATATATTGACATTACAATGAATTATTTTGTATGAGCGAAGGAGATATGTAATGTGCAAAGGCAGAAGTATTAAGTTGTAGAGTATGATGGTAAAGAAGTGTTGAGTGCTCAGAAGAGGATCTATCCAAGCAAGTTGTGCTATTACTAGATCACACTACCTGTTGTTTTCTAATCATTGCAATAGTCAAATCCCCTAACCGGGTAAGCTCTAACAAGCTTCATTGTACAAATCCTCAAACCAGGTGATCCATTAGTTTGGATTCAGAAATCCTCCACAGAGGTTACTCATTATAGGGTACTACCTTTTATAGGGTATAGCTTTTAACGAAGCTTTGGGATCTTTAACAGGATTCACTCCTATCAGAGCACTTTGTAGACCTTAATCAGCCAGTTATCTATTACTGCAAATAGCTAACTTGTGAGTCCCATATCACCATGGTTTTTACCTATTTGGGATTTCCATGTATAAACACTTGTGTTATTGTGGTTGTTATACTTATTGTGGATGTTGTTATATCATTTTGCATTGCATGCATATTGTTTAACAAAATTATTAAGTATATCTACCAGTCATTGTTTAAAGTAGTCTTTTTTTTTGTGTCACTGATTTGGCCCCCCTCTCAGTTCTTTATAAGTCCATTAATTGGTATCAGAGCCTAACTTCATTAAATCCTAATTGATTGGAAGGGAACCCTAAAGCTACCATGGGGGATATGAGCTACTTAGAGATAGCTAGAGAACTTGAGGCTAGTAGGAATGAGCTTGAAACCCTAAGGGTCAAACTGAAAGCTTCTCAAGTCAAAAGAAGAGAGCTAACCAAACAACTGTTAGAAATATCAGATAATAGTTCTTTAGATGAGGCCAATATTGATGCTTTAGCTGAGGAAGTTGAAAAAATAAATAGTGAAAAGCTAAATCTAAGGAGAGAGCTAGAAGGTCTTACTATTTGCATGAGTTAGGAACTAGAAGCCAGGAGAACTATTGAAGATCTCATTAAGGAAAGAGATCATGAGATTGCCAAGATCAAGTGAGGGAATGTTACTTTGCATGAGAATTTGAAGGTAGAGAGAGAAGAAAAAGAGAACTTACAGCTAGATCTTGAATTAGCATCATCTCTGAGAAAGAATCTATCAAAACACAATGAAGATCTCACCAAACAGATCACTAAAGCAAATGGGAAATTGGAAAAGCTCAACAGAAGTTCTACCTTGCTTGAAGAACAAATTCAATCACAAAGAATGAATGGTGATACCTCTGGCCTTGGTTTTAACACATCCAAAAAAGGAGAATCCTCTGGTACCGAGAACAACACTCAAAAGAACAAATCTTCTCCTAAGAACAAAAAGCCTATGGGTAAGAAGGTCTTTAAACCTGTCTATTTTGTTTGCCATAAACCTAGTCACACTGAAAATGTTTGTAGAAACAAACCAAATGGAAATGCAAGCTACAATACAAATGCTAGGTATGTATCCAAGAAATTTGAAGGTCATTGCTTCACATTAAAAATGCATGGACATAGATCAGTTGAATGCAGATATGGAGCAAACAATCTAGTATTGCATATGAATCCAAGACCAAATGGCAACTGGATGATAAACTATGATAACCAGGTCAACATGAACTGGCAAAGACCCTATGGCAACCAGTTTAGTCCATTTGATATGGAAAAGGTAACAAATGTCATTTGCACCATCTGTAACAACTTTGGTCATGTGGCTATGAACTGTAGAAGAAGAATTGGGAGAGGCAATGCAGGACCTTGGAGAACATCTGGTATGGCTTGCTATCACTGTCATAAACTAGGACACTTGGCAAAAAATTATAGATCTAGAAAGAGAAAACCGGTCAATCCTTCTAAAGATCAAAAAGGCAAGCAGAAGGTCAATAGCTGAAAATGCTAATTATGACCTATGTGAGGCCATAAGGAGTCAATTATTGTTGAATCTTCAGTCTATCAAGAAGGACAATAGTCTAAAGTTTAAATTTGAATAGTTGTTGATCAGTCTATTCTTTTATTTCTAGAATTTCCTAATGGGAATAGGTGATCTTGAATGGTCTAAGGATCTACCAATATCTGGCCAGATTAAGAACAACATCAAAGCTATGAAGAACACCTTCTCTGCTACCATAAATAAATATTTCAATGAATTTTAGAAGAAAATGAGTATGAGAATGAGATTGCCCAAGGATGTGGTAAAACACTTCACTAAGGACATTATTTTCACAGTTGCCACTGATTTTTGTTTGATAGAGGTTATTGAGCCTAGAGAAGAAGAAATGGAAGACATGAGTAATAAGGTCAACTATGACTTACTGATCAGTTATACCAATAACCTATTGGCATCTCCAGTGGACAAAACAAAGGCAATATTGGATACAGTTGAAGTTCAAACTGCAACAGCTAAAACCAATATTATTCCATCCATAACTGGTAAAGGTAAGAAGAAGAAGGTTAAGAAAGAACCTCTGGTAATAAAAAGTACAAGAGTGACATGAAGTGTCCTAACCAAAAAGGAACCGGTACCTAAAGTATATGCAAAGAAGGAGACTACATCTAAGAAAAGAGGTCAAAAATTACTTCTCCAAGAAGAATCTGAAGGAACTGATACTGAGGAGGAACCCAAGAAAATGAAAGCAACTAGTAAAGCAGCTAAGCAAGTAAAGGAAGTGCCAAAGGCAACTGTGCCTTTTGATATCTCAACTTACAAGCCCAAGACTACCTTTGAGAGGACAATGAAGACATTAGGATGAAACAAATTTGATAATGTCAAAGATCATTTTGATTCATTCAATGAAGATGAAAAGGAACAAATTATTCAATAGGTAATCAATTATTTGTGCCATTATAATATATTACCTCATGATCTTGAAAAGGATATCTCTAATTCATTGTATACTATTCTTCTGAATAAATGGGAGGAAGCAATAAAGAAAGAAAAATAAATCATAGATGATGTATTTGTGCAATACTTTCCTAAGTTTATAAAGGATGATTTGAATGAATTGGTTGATTTATACAAATTTCATTTTGTCTACAAAATAAGAAGATTGAAGCTGATTAGTGGAAAGGTGCAACCTGTTGAGACTGAGACTCATTAGGTTGCTTGTAATATCCAACATATGGAAGATCTTATACATTCCTCTAAGGATGAGCAAGATATTGTTAATTGACCTGAAATGGATGTTGAAGACATTGTGTAGGTTGATGTTGTCTATCCTATCAAGAAGAAGGATGACACTATTATCCAAAGACATTACTACACTAGATATGCAGCCACCTGAAATCACTGAATCACATGTTACTTTAGTTGAGAAATTGACAACTCAACTAGGAGTGGATATTCCACCATTCAAGGAACCACCAGTGA
Source organism: Cryptomeria japonica (assembly GCF_030272615.1). Taxonomy (NCBI): domain Eukaryota; kingdom Viridiplantae; phylum Streptophyta; class Pinopsida; order Cupressales; family Cupressaceae; genus Cryptomeria; species Cryptomeria japonica. The sequence goes on from NC_081409.1 coordinate 579,800,528, forward strand.
AACCCCAACTAACATTGGTTTCACAGGACACTCAAAAAATTATTTATGAAAAATTTGATAGACAGGTTTCTGAACAAGGAAACAAAGAAAGAACAAGAGAAAGAGGAGATTGTTTAGGTAACATCTTCTAAACCAATAAAATCATTAGTCATACAGTAGACTGATGAAGATGATGATGACTCATTAGGCATCTCAGGGCCTATAATTGTTGATAATATGAGTGCATTTGAAATATGAAGATTTCAAATATCATGCAATCTAGGGCACACAAGAAGAAACTTAAAGAACAAAGAATAGAAGCTGAAATAATTCAGAATCCAGTGCATATTCTGACAAGTCTACTATCGGAAACTACTATAGGGCATTTGACAACACCTATTAGCAAACTTGGTCAATTAGTTGTTAATGCATCTAACCAAATTAAGTCCCTAGAAGAAGCAACACAATCATATGCTGAGAAGAGTTACAGGAAGAAGTGTGGAGAGCAGCTTATGAAAGACTTTGATATAGGAAAAATTGCTCTATCTCTAAATAAAGATTTATTAAGAAAATATATTGAAACATGAGGGAAATATCTTGCTTATACTTCTAATGTTTCAATCTTTTATTTTGATATCAATACTAGGCGAACTAAAACAAAGCAAGAGCTTGAGAAGATACACAATGTATATGTACCACTTCAAGACTATATTTTTGCTTTTAGCAAATCTGTGGATGATTTGCAAAATAGGTTAGATACCCATGATCCTGAAAAAGAAAAAAAGATTGCGGTCACTAAAGGAATTGAAGAGTCTACTCAAATCCCAAGTGGACATACTGCAAAGAGCCTACAAGAATGCAAAAGCTATTTTGGCTACTTCAGAAACCTGTACACTTGATTCAATGGAAGAGTTTCATACTCAGATTATGTCTACACTTGAGTTCACTAAGAACTTGCTAGAGACATGGGAACATGCTTTATCTTAGATGAAAAAAACTTTAATGTTATTTTTACGAGACTAGCCATGCGTGAATCTTGATTCAGTTTTTCAATTTTTTGTATATGTAAAACATTTTTGATACAAACTGTTTTCTATATATATATATATATATATATATGTATGTATGTATATATATATCTTTTCAATTTGGCATTGTTGTCAAAGGGGGAGTAGAAATATGTATGTGTGTTGTGAAAATTTTGAATGGTGTATGTAGTAAGGGGGAGTATATGTATATGTGTATAAATAGTTGTTTGTAAGCACACTTAGCGGTATTACTATAAAAAAAATTAAGTGTTTCCATCAATGCCAAAGGGGGAGATTGTTGGCTTGATGATGATTGTAATGAATTCATCATATGTTTTCATTGATGAAACACATACACATACATATGTTCATATTGTCTACCGGTGTGACTTCAAAGCTGTTTATATTACAATTGGTATACTAGAAGTTTATATCTATCTGGTATATGCATGGAGAGAACCAGTGATTATACTTACCAGGATATAAACATGAAGATCCAATGGAGATTATCAAAGGAACATCAAAGGATAAATAGTTTATATGTTTAACTCCAACTGGTATTGATTGTTCCAATGGGTATTCATTGATTATGTGATGAGTTATCACTAGTCGTGATGAGTTATCCTTACTGACAAGTTTTGGTGGTATTTTTGTGATGCATTATGATTGTTTGACCAGATACACTATACCTAGGTAATTATGATATGATTTCTAGAGGCTGACATGAAATCAAAATGTCTATATATTGACATCACAATGAATTATTTTGTATGAGTGAAGGAGATATGTTATGTGCAAAGGAAGAAGTATTAAGTTGCAGAGTATGATGGTAAAGAAGTGTTGAATGCATAGAAGAGGATCTATCCAAGCAAGTTGTGCTATTAATAGATAACACTACCTATTGTTTTCATTGTAATAGTCAAATCCCCTAACCGGGTAAGCTGTAACAAGCTTCATTGTACAAATACTCTAACCAGGTGATCCATTAGTTTGGATTCAGAAATCCTCCATCGAGGTTACTCCTTTCAAGGTACTACCTTTCACAGGGTATAGCTTTTAACTAATCATTGGGATCTTTAATAGGATTCACTCCTATCAGAGCACTTTGTAGACCTTAACCGCTCAGTTATCTATTACTGCAAATAGTTAACTTGTGAGTCCCATCTCACTGTGGTTTTTACCTATTTGGGTTTTCCACGAATAATTCTTGTGTTATGGTGGTTGTTATACTTATTGTGGATGTTGTTATATCATTTTGGATTGCATGCATATTGTTTAACAAACTTATTAAGTATTTCTACCTGTGAGTGTTTAAAGTAGTTTTGTTTTTGGTGTCATTGATTCACCCACTCCCTCTCAGTGCTTTAAAAGTCCATCAAGATAAGATGCCTATTAGGGGTAGAGATCATCATCATTCTAGTTGCATGGGTACTTGTAGGAACCCTCATCCTAAGGTTTCTAAAGAGTCACACCTTGAGTACTAGGAGCATGAGCAACCTAGAGACGATGTGATTCCATAGTTGGTGAACGTACTTTAGGAGCTTCTTGGTCATCTCGGATCGAGAGAGGAAGAGAACTAGTAGGAGGGATCTCATCATTCAGAGCATCGAGAGAGAGAGCATTCACATTCTCCTAGGAGGAGAATTGAGGTGGATCAGGAAGCACTTACAGCTAGTCACATCAGAGATCTGAATATGACTCATCCTCCTACATTTGAAGGCTTAGGCAATAACATGGAGGCAAAGACATGGTTATTGCACTTAGGTAGATGTTTTTCTATACATCAGTGTAGCAGTAGCACCAAGGCAAGATATGTGATTTTGCATATTCACGATTTTGCGATGACATGGTGGCACATGGAGGAATGGAAGCTACATTTGGACATAGTGATGATATCTTGGGTGTTATTCTTGGAATGGTTTCGTGCTACATTTCTTCCAGATCATTGGAGGCAGAGGAAGCCTGATGAGTTCCATGATTTGAGACAATAGAGGATGACTATGGAGCAGTATGAGCACAAATTCTTTGAGCTTAGATAGTATATTGGATATGCAGATGATGAGCCAATGATGATTCAACACTTTGTGAGAGGTCTTAATGATCGTATTAGTGGAGAGGTTCAGATGCACGGACCTAAGACCTTGGAGGCAGCTATGGAGAAGGTGAGGCTAGCAGAGGAGAATCTTTCATTGGCATCAGGAGGAGCAACTAGAGGACAAATAATTAGTGCACCTGTTATAGGATCTATGGTGAGAGGACCATAGCAGGAATCTTCAGGATATGTTGGGAACCATCCTTCTTATTTTTGTAGTGGTCAGCAGTTTAAGAAGAGGTTTTCTTAGGGGCAGAGCTTTGCACAAGGTGCTAGATTTTAGGTTGATAGGAGTCATAGTCATCAGCGTGATAGGAGACCTACTCCTTCTCAGCCAACACAAAGTTCTCAGTCAATTTCTAGTAGAGACAGTGTTCAATAGTTGAGTACAACACCAAGTAGTAGAGTGTTTGTCAGGAGAGATTGCTTCGCATGTGGACAGCTAGGTCACATTACCATTCATTGTCCTCAGTGTACTTCTTAGATGTCAGGGAAACAAAAGCCAACTACTTCTGAACCTATAGTTGGAGATGGAGGCAGTTCTTATCATGTTTTTGCAATGGTTGATAACCGTGACGCTGAGCATCAAGCCATCATTGTAGAGACATTAGGTGTGATAGGTGGTATCTCTTGTTCAATTATATTTGATTATGGAGTGTCAGACTCTTTTATTTCTCCTTTTCTAGTAGAGTGATGCGGGCTTTATATGACAAAGAAAGATGATAGGTGGCAGGTATAGTTAGCTACGGGGTATAAAGTGGTAGTGGATTCCCTTGTGCTCACTTATCCTTTAGTTTTAAGAGATTGTCGTACTTCAGTGGATCTTCATGTTATGTCTTTTGGATCTTATGATGTAGTTCTTGGTATGGATTGGCTTGGATCTCACCAAGAACAAATAGATTGTAGAGGTAAGAGAGTGCAGTGGATGGATGATAATGGAAAGAGTGTGGAGATTGTAGGTATTCAGAGACCTATCTCCTTTCACATGATTTCTGCTATGCAGATGAAGAGGTGTGCATGTAAGGGTTTCCAGTTGTTTGCAGTTAGACTGAAGGATATGGATGAGGGAGTTAGCTTTGAGGATTTGTTACAGCAACATCCTATTCTTTAGGAGTTTGCAGTTGTTTTTCCTAGTGAGATTCCAGGTATGCCCCCTTGGCAAGATATAGATTTCAGGATTGATTTGGTATGAGGATCTAAGCCTATTTATAAATCTCCCTATTGGATGACCATGCGGGAGTTGAATGAGTTGAGGGTTCAGTTGGAGGAGTTGTTGGCGAAGGGGTTTATTCATCCTAGTGTGTCCCCTTGGGGTGCACCTATGTTATTTGTGAAGAAGAAGGACGCATCTCTTCAATTATGTATTGATTATAGGAAACTTAATAAGGTGATGGTGAAGAACCGATATCATGGCTTATTAGAAGTTCAAATCAACAAATAAGATCATAACCACAAAAACATTTACCAGTTGACACAAATGTCTATACATGGAAAACCCAAATAGGTAAAAACCCCAGTGAGATGAGACTCACAAGGATAGTTATCTAAACTCTTCTGAAGTTTGCCCTGTTAGGAGCCAAGCCTGTTAAAGCTTTACAATAAGTCCTGTTAAGAACTAATTCTAGTTACAAATCACCCGGTTAAGGGATTTACAAATATGCCTTGATGAAAAGCACAACACCCTATTAGGAGTAAGCTCGCTGGAGGATTTAAGAATCCAAGCTAATGGACCACCTTGTTAGAGGATTTAATAATTAACCAAGCTTGTTAGAGCTTACTCAGTTAAGGGATTTCACTTCTGCTATAATTGTTAGAAAACCATAGGTTTTCTTGATCTATCTGAATAGCACTACATTTGCTTGATCAGATCTTGTTAAGCTTCAATCTACCTTTAATCAAAGTGTAGTTCCATTCACTGGTTAGGCAACTACACACTCAACAGGTTTCTGCAAATCTTGCCAACAAATTTTACAACAACTTCAGCAACCTTAAATACAAATCAATTAGGCCGGTAACACAACAAAAGCCTAACTCTCATCATCAAGATTACAAATAAGTCAGTACAATATTGACCATTAGAAATCACAACAATCTCTTCACATTCTTCAAGAAAATTCCAACCACTCCATGATCACTGCTTCATCGGACTTTGTAACCCATCACACACTATGCATTCAATGCAATCCACTTTTCTCCTTCCCTAGACAACAAGAAAACACACCAAAACAATATAAACTTATCCTCATACAATGATCACATGTGTCTCCATCATTACCACTCATCAGATAATAAACCAAAAAACTTGATTGGTTAGGGATCAACAACTGATAGGGTTTACCGGTTACATTGCATAGAAAGGTTTAACGCTTTGCCAGTTTACCGGTTCATCTCACAAACTTAACATATCAGTTTACAACATCTTCCTCAAAGCTCTTCCTACCAGTTACTAGCCAATATCATAAACAACAATATCAACAATAAGATGAATACCATTACCGGTTCAATTGACATCAATGACAACATATCATTAATGCAATCTATATGCAAACTACCAACAAACTAAAAATGCCAACATTCAGATCCTTAAGGAGCGTTTGACCAATGCACCTATTTTAGCAGTGCCAGATCCTTTGGGGAAATTCGTGGTGTGTACAGATGCTTCTTTGGAGGGCCTAGGAGTAGTGTTGATGCAGGATGGTCATGTGATTGCATGAGTCACAGAAAATTAAGAATAATGACCAGAATTATCCCACCCATGATCTTGAGTTAGCAACAATGGTTCATGCTTTGGTTAGATGGAGGCACTTCCTTCTTGGACATAGATTTGAGTTGCACAGTGATCATCATAGTTTGCAGTATATCTTCACAGAGCTGAATTTGAATGCTAGGCAGAGGCATTGGATGGAGATCTTATGTGAGTACGACTTTGAGGTGAGATATATTTAGGGTAAGGAGAATGTGGTAGCATATGCATTCAGTCAAAGGAGGCATGAGATTTAAGAAATGTCTCTTAGTGTGGATTTGAGGAGCCATATTCTTAGTGCCCTTCCTCTAGATGTATGGTATCATGAGATTATTGTAGATCTTGTCGTAGGTAGAGCTCTTGAGGGAAGATATGCAAGTTACTCAGTGGAATCAGATGGACTTCTTAGGCATTTGGGATTTATTTATGTTCCACCATAAGACATTCTTTGAGATTTGATCATATCAGAGGCACATCATGCACCTTACTTGGCACATCCAAGTGTTAAGAAGATGTACATAGATTTGAGATAGATATATGATCGGTCTGGTATGAGGAGAGATATTGCAGATTTTGTGGCATGTTGACAAGAGTGTCAGTGAGTGAAGGCAGAGCATCAACATCCCATAGGATTATTATAATCACATTTGGTTCTAGGATGGAAATGGGATATTATATCTGTGTATTTTATAGTTGGATTGCCCATGTCTTCACATCATCACGATGCTATTATGGTCACTATAGATAGATTGACCAAAGTATCACACTTTTCTCCAATTAGGTCTTTGTATACAACAATGACCGTAGCTTAGGTTTTCTTGGAGGGAGTTGTGAGGTTGCATGGTATTCCTCGGTGGATCATATCAGATCGTGATCAAGTGTTCACATCAGATTTTTAGACAGCTCTTTAGCATGATTTGGGCACACAGTTGAACTTTAGTTTAGGTTATCACCTTGAGACAGATGGATAGACAGAGAGGGTGAATTAGGTTTTGGAGGATATGTTGAGGATGTACATGATGGATCAGTAGTCTCGTTGGGAGGATTATCTCTATTTGGACAATAATGGTTACCACAACTCTGTTGGTATGTCTCCTTATTAGGCATTATATGGTAGAGCATTTTGCACGCCCTTGAGTTTAGACCGTTTAGAGGATAGAGTGTGTGTTGGATCAGAGATGTTACAGGATATGGAGGACCAGGTGGCTTGCATTAGAGAGAATTTGTTGGCTTCTCAGGATAGACAAAATAAATATGCAGATTCTCATCGAGTGGACAGACAGTATTCTGTTGGTGACAGGGTATTTCTGAGAGTTCACCCGTGAAAGAGTCTGATCCATTACAAAAAAGCTCTAAGTTAGCACCTTAGTTTGTTGGATCTTTCGAGATTTTGGAGCAGATTGGTCCTATGGCTTATTGCCTTCCCTTGCCGCCTAGCTTGTCCTACATCAATGATGTCTTTCATGTTTTAGTTTTGAGGTTATATCATCCTGATATTTTGAATATGTTGGATTGGAATGCTTTATAGGTCAAGGATGGGCAACTTTCTATGGAGCCCATGCATATTTTTTAGCACAAAGAGATGTCCCTCAAAGGTCAGAGCATTGAGCAGGTATAGGTCCAGTGGGATGCGATTGATGATTCTTTAGCTACATGGGAGGATGCAGCGTGAATGAGAGAGCTATACCCCTATTTGTTTTTAGGCTTCTAGGAGTAATCCTAGGCAAAGGGGGGGAGGATGTAGTGTCCAACCTTAATTTGACTTATTTTGACCAGAGATGACTTTTATATTATGCTAGATAGACTTATCTAGACTATATTTGATTATTTGGATGATGATTACTCATGTGCTTCAGTGATTTATTATTCATGTTAGACACTATTGGACATATGTTATTTTGATTATCTATATGGATGTTGGTACTATCATGTTTGATCATGTGATTTGATGATATGTATACCTGATGGATTCTATATGCTCAATATGTAATGGATTATTGATAGATTAGATTTATCATAGTTATGATGATGATTACCATTATGCTAGCCCTACTTCATGATTACATGTGATGAGATGTTTATGAGATGTGTTTGACTATTGTTTGACTATCTTCATGATAGAGATGATTCCACATCACTCATTGTGAGTGGGATGTGTCATCGCGATTCTCTATCACTTCCCTTTTCTATATATGTATATGTACATGTGGTATTCTCATTTTGTGGTTGCGGAATTTTGCAAGTACTAGACATCGACTCCTCCTAGCTTCACAAGTCTAAGTGTGTCTTTAGTCCCAATGACTTATGTGGTTCGAAGATGGCATGAGTTCCCCTCACATACTCTAGGTCTTAGTTGTTCACTGCGAGTAGTCAATGTCTTGGCATAATTCACCATGTCAATTAGTAAGCTTGGTCTTTTGGTATTGCGAGTTTGGTTAATGCCAATTGAATTGCTTGATTTCGTTAGAGTAGCTATGTGGCTCTTGATGTGTAGTTTTATAGTTAGTAATGTTTATTTTAATGTATTTAATTTATAAGTTTTGAATACTTAATTATTTGGTATTTATATTTATTTGATAATTAATGTTTATTGATTTTATGATTATTTAATATTTGATAAGCTTTACTATTGTTTAATATTTATTTTATATTTGTGATTTAATCTTTGATGGTATTTTATTATTTAATTATTTTTTTGACTTTCTATGGTTTAATATTTATTTGATATCTTATATTTATTTGGTTCTTTAAATTATTTTATTAGCTTTTGGTTTATTTAATTTTAATCACATTTGGAATATTTATTTACAACTTATGTTTATTTAATAGTTTGACTTTTATTCCTAAGTGGGGTGTATGAACACATTAAATTAAATAAAAATAAAACATTCGCACTTAGTTGGTAAGTATATTTTATAATTACTTTACCTACCCTTTACTCTCACTGGTTAAATTCAAAATGGAAGAATAAATTATAATATATGGTGGGTTGGTAAAATATATTCCAAAATGGAATATTTTGATTGGCCGAGATTGAGGCTAGGGTTTTTGGATTATTATTGCTTTTTATTTTCATTCCCGTGAGGTTTTTTGGGTTGGCTCTTATCTAGAAATTTTTCCAGCATGTTTTCTTCCTTGGTTTTGGATTTCATCACTCTTGGTTTTTCGCTGGAACTTGGTTGGATTTTTGGTTTGGCTTGTGGGAGCTCTTCTTCAGCTTCATTCCATTACTTCAGGTTGGAGGTTGGAGTTCTTTCACTTTTCATTTTGGTTTTAATGATTTCTCTATGTATGCATTTTGTCTGTAAATGTTTTGGGTTGGGGTTGAAGCATTAAGTTATTCTATAGTTTTAATATTGTTAAAGATCAATATTTGGGGACAAAACTTTATATAATTTGGGTTTTGTATATTTTTTGGAAAATATGTATTTGGTATTTCCTATGTATGTCGTTCCTGGTTCTGTGAAAACTCTTGTGAAGACATTTGATTGAATCTTGTCTTAAAGTTCAAGTTGATTTATTTCATTTATACCTTTGTATTCCTTGTTTCTGGGTGTCTCTTTTCATGTATTTTTTGAGCCGTTTGGTTAAGTCTGGAATTTTTTATTTTACTCGAAAGTTTTCTGAGTTTTCCGTAAGTTTTGTGTAAATGCGTTGTTTCTTTAAAAGTGTTGTTTTAATGTGTAGAACCATTGTTCTATGTTATATATGCACTGCTCTGCATAGCCTAAGCGCTATTTTAGAAGGCATAAGTGTGAATATGGCTATTAAAGCATTGTCTTAGGATATGTATGTGCGATTTTGGAAATGAAAGTGTTGTTCTGCAAAATGAAAGCATTGTTCTTTTTGACAGAAGCACTGTTCTATGGGACAAAAGTTCTAAACTATCCGTGTTTTGTGTTTTCTCAGTTTGGTCATTTTTGAGGTACTTTTCCAAAAAAAATTTGTACTAGAGGCTTTATTTGAGGTATCTTAATATTTTCTAGTTTTGGGTTTGATCAGTTTTGATGTATTTTGATGGTTTAAGTATTTTTACTTCTCTACACCATTGTGGATATTTTAGACTCTTTTCCATGTGGATAGGCCATGGATGATTGAGATGATTACTATGTTGTTTTGGACCAGCAAGTGAGTAGGCCTTGTTGTGATGTTATCTTTTATTTGATGGCAAAATTTGATGGCTTGATATGCCTTTGTTTATTGCTAGCCAAGTGGTTCATTTTGCTTTATTCATGTTGTTATAGCCTTGCATATGTTATAATAATTCGTGTGAAAGTTTTTGGCTACATTGAGTATTATTTTCATGTATTTATGTGGGTAGAGCCTCTTGTGATTTATTGTTGGGCCATGTTAGGAGGAGTGGGCTTCCTTGTGATGATTGGGGTCATGAGAGATAGGCTTGCATGAGGTTCCTTGTAAGGATGCATGAAGTCTAGACCACCAGGGCACATTGGAGTTTTTCATGATTTGTAAGTAAGTGATAACCTAATAATTGATGGGTTGGGTAGTTAGATTAATTAATAAGATGATAAATTGATTTGTGCCTCATGACTTAGTCCTAGGGAGGATTTTTTAGAATAAGCATGAGAATGCCATGAAGACGGTAAGCTAATCTCCCTTAGCCTCTCATAGGTTGAGATGGCTTCACATGTCCATCAGGCTAGTGCCCTGTGTTATTATGTTATTATGTTATGATGATGGCATGTGTCTGTTGGCATTTTTTATGTTTATGTTGTGATTATCATTGATGGACACACACTTGTACTAAGAACCCCTTTATTTGTATGAGCTAGAGCTCAACCGATATTTGTTCCAACTGGTATGTTGTATTCTAGTCTTTAGACTAATGATTTTGTAGAATGTGTTTCTCGGTCTAAAGCGGCATGACAACCCCAAGCAGTTCATAGATTTCAACTAGTACAAGGGAGAAAAGTGGCACAACACATTCTTGCCAGTCTTCATTTTTGTCAAACTGGCAATCGATATTTTGTATGAACCAGTAATACTCTGTGATGAGTTACCACCCACCGATTGATTGATGGTGCCGACACACTGACGGTGCTTTTTATGTCGTGTTACTAAGTATGTCTAGATTCACTGAACCTAGGAAATTGTAATGTAATCCTATTGGACCGACATGAAATCAGATTCCTTTAAAAGGACATCATGTCTAGGGTTTTGAGTTGTTGAAACTATTGCTGAAAGGGTTTATGTTGTGGCTAGGGTTTAAGGTGATTGTTGAGTTGTTGTAAGAGAGATCTTATCTGAGAAGATCGAGTTGTAAATAGAAAGAGATAGAGAAGACTGAAGTAATGCTGGAGTGCACTAGCAGTGATCTATACTAGATCTAATCAAGCAGTTTGTGCTATGAGATAGATCAAACACTTGTTGATTACTCACATCTTTGACAAGTCTATAGCCCTTAACCAGGTAGGCCTCAAAGCCTTTGTAAAATCCTCTAACAAGGTGGTTCACTTCTGTGAATCTAAAGTCCTCTAACAAGGTAGTCTTTAATCAGACTTATCTCCTAACAAAGATTGAGATTCCTAATAGGATCTATTCTGGTGAAGAACATTATACCTTAACTAGTCTGGTTTCTATTTTGTAGATAGTGACTTGTGAGTTCCATCTCACCATGGTTTTTTCCAGTTGGGTTTCCATGTCAAATATCTTGTGTTATGGTTGTATTGCTTTTGTGGGTGAATGCTTTATTCGCATTTTGGTTTGCATGTGTGATAACCGGTCTGTCTGTTAGACTGTTTTACCGGTTTATCTTCAGACTGTGTAAGTGTTTAAGTATATAGATTTTTGGCATACTAATTCACCCCCCTCTTAGTATTCATCAATTGGTATTAGAGCCTACCTTTCTATAAGTTTAACCACTTGGAAAGAGATATGGGGGAATACACTTTGAGGGAACTTACTTAATGGCTCACTAAGTTTGAGCAAGCCTATCATGGTCTTATGGTCAAATACAAGGCATCTCAAGCAAAATGGAGAGAACATGCAGAAAAGATGATGGAGCTATCTAAAAGTAGTTTTGAAGATGAAGCTAATATGGAAGCCATGATTGTAGAAGTGAATAAGTTGAATGATTCAAACTCCAATTTGAGAAAGGAGTTGGAAGGACTGACTATCCGGTTTATTCAAGAGCTTGAGAACCATAGGAAAGATGAAGATCAGATAAAGGATAGAGATCATGAGATCTCCAAGTTGAAACAAGAGATTAGTGCACTGATTTTTTGCCTTCATGAGAGCAAGATGGAAAAGGAAGACATGAAAGGTGAATTGAACATAGCCATCTCTGAAAAATGCAAGTCTAATGGAGACAAATACTACTATTTCCAAAGAACTCTCTGAGTCAAAGGAAATACATACTAAGTTTGGCAAAAGTACTGTCAAGCTAGAGCAAAATCTTGAGTCATCTAGACTGGCAAAGAATACCAATGGTCTTGGTTTCTCTAGACATGAGGAAGGAGAATCCTTAGGAAAAAATGTTGAAGCATCAAAGAAGCAACCGGCTCTCAAAAGAAAAGGTAAGCAAAAATTCAAACCTGTTTGCTTTAACTATCTTAAAGAAGGACACACTGCCAATGTATGTAGGAGCAAAGCCTACAATAATTTTCCATATTTTATCAACAATGTACCTAGATCCAATAAGTTCAATGGTCATTGTTGTGCATGCAACAAGTTTGGGCATAGAGCATCTAAATGCAGGTCTGTCATGAAAAATACCAGAAGATATCCTCAGAGGACCCAAGGAATTGGTCTGGAATCTTTTGTAAACCAAAACCCTAACTGGTTCAATGCCTACAATTATCAGTCAAGCAACAATGGTTATCAACCGACAACTGGATGGAGAGCAACTTGTTGGATTTGTCATGGACATGGGCACACTGTGGCTACATGCAGAAGGAACAATGGAGATATGAACAATGGACCTTGGAAAGCACCTGGATTGGTTTGCTATCACTGCAACAAACCGGGTCACATTGCAAGATTCTACAGAAGTAGAAAGAGTATATTTGATGATATACCGGTCACTCAAAAAGGTGAAGTTGATGTTGAAAAAGTTCAAGCGGACATGAACAAAACCTGGAGGAAGAAACCAACAATGTTGGAAGAGGAACCGGTTTCTGTACCTAGTGTGGAAATATCGAAACCGGCAAACTAAGCTCCATAGAGGCTTAGGGGAAGCAAATGGCGAAATGATTATGAACCCCTGGTTACACCGGTAAAAGACCTTAACCGATACATGATACCTGTCGCTTGGCAGAAGACCAGAAATGGTAAAGGAGGCAAATTAGGGTTTTCACCCTAATAGTGGAGCATTGAGAGACATGTATAAAAGCATATTTCAAATCATTTCTCACTATCTATTTTCGAGCAAAGAAAAGTTTTCAAGTGCAGAGCGAAGAAAAGGTGATTTGAGCTAAGGTTTCAAGAAATTGATAAATCTTAAAGGAGATTCAAATTTAGTTTTCAAGTGGTCATGGAGAACACAAAGCGGTGATTCGACAACTGATGGAGAGTGGAGTGAAGTAGAATCAAGAAGCCCTAAATTCACGTTGTAAAGGTATTTTTCATGTTCTTGAAAATACTCAACAATGGCTTCTACATCTCATACCAGCTCTAGTACATCCATTGAGTCAGAAAGTTTTATTCAGAGGAAGTCCAAATATAATGCCCTATCACAAGTTCCAGCTAGAGTCATAGTTGAAGAAGGAATTTCTGATTATATTGATTGCAAAATAGAAGACCTAGGGTCTTTAGCTATTCACACCCAGTTAGGATTATTTTGCGGCAAAGATAAAATGATCAAACTGGAGTTTAGTATCTTAGAGAAGAAGAAACTCCATAATGCACTATACTTTCTAGAAGATTTTATGGAGGATCACATTAGGATCATTTTGAGCAGAGTTCACGGTGACAAGATGTACCTAGAGAGGATGCATGATATCATGCCTTAGGCAATTCATGTAGTCATCAATTTTTGCAACATAGGGGAAGTGCCAACCCTAAGAATGGTAAGCAAAATCAAAATGGTCAAGCTCACCAGTTCAACAAGTGACTCATGGGGTATGATAGTTAATCCTATCAAGGATGATCTGGTGAAATACGCCTGCATGGTGATAGGCTATAGAATGTTTTCAGCCAATAGGATTAATTTTGTATCTACTGCAGTGGTAAATGCTGCTTACCGGATGATTAAAGAGGATGCATCTTTTGACTTATGCACCAGTATGCAGAGGCAACTCCTATTGAATCTAAAGGCAATCAAACAAGACAATGCACTGAGGTTTAAGTCTGGGCAACTACTGATAGGGTTGTTCTTCTACTTCCAAGGCTACTTTCTTGGAGTAGGAGATGTCCAATGGTCTCCTGTCCAACCGGTAACCAAGCAGATCAAGGAAAGAATACAAGCCATTGGAACCGGTTACCCTAAAGTACTGAACAAATATTTTGATGAGTTCAAAAGAAAGATGAGTCAAAGGGTAAGGATATTAGGTGATATAGTTAAGAAATATGAAGATGACATCTGTTTCACCATTCAGGTGGAAAAATGTTTAATGGAGGGTGTTGAGCCTAGAATGGAGGAAGTAGAGCCAATGGGCTATGAAGTTATGTATGATATGATGGAAGGGTATGCCTCAACCCTTATTGCCTCACCTCTTGATCCAAAGGCTAAAAGGACTGGAACCTACTTGGAGAGGATTGCACCAACTAAAGAACCATCAATTAAGAAAGGAAAAGAACCGACAACAAAGAAAGCCAAAGCAGTGCCTGCAGCATCGGCACCGGCTACCACTACAACTCCAAGAGTGACCAAGCGGTCACCTACAAAGAAGCAACCGGAGGTAACATCAGCAAAAGTCTTTGAAAGAAAAAGGAAGACAAAGACAAATGAACCAGACTCTGAAGAAACCGAGTCTATTGAAAAGCCAAAGAAGGCCAGACAGACAAAGAAAATGAAGAAGAATGAACCGGCAACATCCACACCAGTAAATATTGACATCTCCTCATACAAACCTTTGACACATTTTCAAAGGACAGTTAAGAATCTTAGGAGAAAATTACTTCATAATTGAATAGATTATTATGATGATTTTAGTGATGAGGAAAAGGAAGAAGTATTACAGGAAATCATCATTTATTTGTATGCGCCATTGAAAAGGAATAGGAGATTAGGGAGAAATTCTTTGCATAGTACTTTTCTGACCTCTCAAATTCAGAATTGTTTGATGTGTTGGACCAAAATAAAGGTCTCTTCTTCACAAGGAGAAGAAGACTTTGGTTGTTGGAGGGGAGAATTGATGATGTTGAAAAAGATACTCATCAGCATATGGATTATGCTATTAACTCTTACAAAGCAAAAATGGCTAACCTCCAACCAGAAAAAGAACTAGCTATTTCCAAACCAGATGAAGTCTTTGATGAGCAAGGAAACCTGGTTGAAGAACCAGTCAACACTATTGATGTCGATGCCCTGGATGTAGAAGATGCCACTCAGGTCATACCTTTTGAGCAAACAGAATAGGGGCAACAAGCTGAACAGGGTGGTGAGCAAGCTAAGGACAAATAGGAAGTGGCTCAAGAACAAGAAGAGAAGAAGAAGAGGGATGAAGATGAGAAAAAGAGAAAAGAGGAAGAGAAGAGAAAAGAGAAAGAGGAGAAATGAAAAGATGAAGAGGAGAAGAAGGAAGAAGAGGAAAGGAAGAAGAAAGAAGAAGAGGATAAGGAAGAGAAGAGGAAGAAAGAAGAGGAAGAAAAGAAGAAGAAGGAAGAGGAAGAAAAGAAGAAGAAGGAAGAGGAAGAGAAGAAGGAAGAGGAAGAAAAGAAGAAGAAGGAAGAGGAAGAGAAGAAAAAGATGGAAGAAGAAGAAAGGAAGAAGAAGGAAGAAAAAGAGAAAGAAGAGGAAAAGAGGAAAGAAGAAGATAGGAAAAATAAAGAAGAGCAAGAACAAAAGAAAGAAGTAGAGAAAAGGAAAAAGGCAGAAGCAGACAAGACAACGAAATCAATGGAGAGCACTTAGATGGAGACTCTAAAGGAAACTGGGAGTCAAGCCAAACCGGCTGATATCTCTAGTCCTATCGATCTCCAATCTGCAAGTGAGTCAGAGCTTATGCAAAGCATCAAGGTTGCTCAAGAGTGCCTTGAGCTCATTCGCAAGAAAAAGGAACAGGACATAATTCAGGTGACTGTAGACACCCTTACCGGTTTAATCCCTGGTACTAATCTTCCTGACACTGAATCATCACTAGCACAACTAAAACTACTATGTACTGTAGTGGATGATCAGGTGCAGAGCCTAGAAGGAGCAGCTGAGGCAAATGTCAAGAAAGAGCACTAAAAGGCTCTTAACATTGCTCTAGTGAAAAAGATGAATGAACTTAGGACTGAACTGTTGAAAGACCAAAAGGACATAAGGAATGCCTTGGATGAGGGAAACTTGCTACTAAGCAAAATCTGTCAACCTCATCTGTTCTATGATGATGTTCTAGCCAAGAAGCAAAAGCTTCAAATGGACTTACAGTCCTACTTGGGCACATTCAAGACAACTTATGATTCCTTTGCAACATATGGGAAAACTGTTCACCGGTTCCAGATCCAGTCAGCCAAAATGGAGCAAGAGATCAGTACACGATCTAAAGATTTGCAGGAGCTACAACTAGTTTTACTTCCATGTTTGCAAATTCTTCAGAAGTGTTATCTGAACCTGGATGCCTTCACAATTACATAGGAGCTAAGCATAGTTGATGCCATGGAGGAACAGGTATACCAGATGCAAACAGAAAAGAAGTGGCCACCTCCTTACTTGAGTCCTGGTCTCTATCCATGAAACAATTTTTGCACGACTATAAATCAGTTTTTGACAAATATTATTCATTGTTGTCATAAACTTTTTATTTATATCAAATGGAAACAGGGTTGTTTAGTGGTACTTTGTCATTGTTGGCAAAGGGGGAGAAGTATCTATTTTTGGTTTTTAAATTTTGATCTTCTGATACAGGGGGAGAAGTACTCTATCTATTTTGAAGACAAATAGGGAGAAGCATCTATTTTCAAAATTTTGATATATGTTTTGATATATGCTATATGCTCTAATGTCTCAATGATTATGCTCTGTATGCAAAATTGCTATACATCGTGTTGATTGAGGGATATTGTATATGCTTAGGGGGAGCAATTTTGTTAATGGCAAGTTTTTGTTGTAAAACACTTAGATGTCAAAATTTTATTTTCCTAAGTGTTACCATCAATGCCAAAGGGGGAGATTGTTGGCATTTTTGATGTTTATGTTGTGATTGTCATTGATGGACACACACTTGTACTAAGAACCCCTTTATTTGTATGAGCTAGAGCTCAACCGGTATTTGTTCCAACCGGTATGTTGTATTCTAGTCTTTAGACTAATGATTTTGTAGAATGTTTTTCCCGGTCTGAAACGGCATGATGACCCCAAGCGGTTCGTAGATTTCAACCGGTACAAGGGAGCAAAGTGGCACAACACATTCTTGCCAGTCTTCATTTTTGTAAAATCGGCAATCAATATTTTGTATGAATCGGTAATACTCTATGATGAGTTACCAACCCACCGATTGATTGACGGTGCCGACACACTGACGGTGCTTTTTGTGTCATGTTACTGAGTATGTCTAGATTCATTGAACCTAGGAAATTATAATGTAATCCTATTGGACCAACATGAAATCAGATTCCTTTAAAAGGACATCATGTCTAGGGTTTTGAGTTGTTGAAACTATTGCTGAAAGGGTTTATGTTGTGGCTAGGGTTTAAGGTGATCATTGAGTTGTTGTAAGAGTGATCTTATCTAAGAAGATCGAGTTGTAAACAAAAAGAGATAGAGAAGATTGAAGTAATGCTGGAGTGCATTAGTATTGAACTATATTGGATCTAATCAAGCAGTTTGTGCTATGAGATAGATCAAACACTTGTTGATTACTCACATCTTTGACAAGTCTATAGCCCTTAACCGGGTAGGCCTCAAAGCCTTTGTAAAATCCTCTAACAAGGTGGTTCACTTCTGTGAATCTGAAATCCTCTAACAAGGTAGTCTTTAATCAGACTTATCTCCTAACAGAGATTGAGATTCCTAAAAGGATCTGTTCTGGTGAAGAACATTGTGAGACCTTAACCGGTCTGACCTTAACCGGTCTGACATTAACTGATCTAGTTTTTATTCTGCAGATAGTGACTTGTGAGTTCCATCTCACCGTGGTTTTTCCCAGTTGGGTTTCCACATCAAATATCTTGTGTTATGGTTGTATTGCTTTTGTGGGTGAATGCTTTATTCACATTTTGGTTTGCATGTGTGATAACTGGTCTGTCTGTTAGACTGTTTTACCAGTTTATCTTCAGACTATGTAAGTGTTTAAGTACAAATATTTTTGGCATACTAATTCACCCCCCCCCCCCCCCGATAGTATTAATCAGTGATGACACTCCACTCCTACATGTGTTTCCCCTTTATTAATTATGATTATGGTTATTGGATGCATTTATGTCTTGATGAGTTTTATGCCTCTAGGAGTTTGTTCTTGTTGTATTGTTTGAGTTCGTGCTTGAGAGTCCTTGTGTAGTTAGTCTCCTTGGTTATAGGTGCCAACTTAGGTTTAGAGTATGTGTTGGGACCTTGTGCCATCTCCTAGCACATGAGGTGGTTCCTTTGGTTCCATATGGTCGGGAGGTTGGTGATTTTTAGCCATTAGGATGTTCTCTTGGATTCTTCTTGCGTGGATGTGGATTCTTCTTCATGATGTACTATGGATGTACCTTGTAGCTGATTTATGTAATGAATAAGATAGAATGTATGCAATGTAATATTCTTGTATATAGTAGATAGATTTTTGTAGTAGAAACAGCTATGCTCATGATGTATTTAATGTACTTATATTTGTAAGATGAATTGTAGTTGGAAATTGGAATTAAGGCATATTTGTATTTGTACTATTATAGAGATGTGACCTTATGAATCATGGAAATAAATCAATTATAGTTGGATTAGAATGGATTTGCTTTATGGATTAGTTGTATTATTTCATGGAATGATTAGAGGCCAGTTAGAATTTTAAATAATCTTGAAAGATGAATATTCGTATATTAATAAGTGAATACGTTAGAAGATGTTAATTGGATCTATTAATTATGAATGATTCATATAGATGTATTGGTAGAAATGAAACTATGCATATCACGAGGAATATGTAATTTTGTATGTTGCATATCTCATGGTTAGAGAATTAGAATATGATGCCTTAATGAAGGTGAAATATACCTATCATGTGTGTAGTATGTTATTGTGGAAATGAATTAAGTAATGATGTTGAAGTACCCTAAGGAAAGATTAATGATATTGTGTTATTTCCGCTTGCATTATTTGATGAAATGAGCAATGTTGTATGTTCATATTGGTTAATTGAATAATGAATGTAAATAGATGGAGATGTTATGTGTTGCATTAGTTATTATTAGATGTTAATTAACAAAAAAATTATATCTCCATTTGCTTATTATTGTTTAGTTTCTTTAGGGTATTTTTGTGGACATAACATTGATTGTAATGTTCACATGTCTAAATGGAAGTCATTTAAATATATAACATGACTTTCCTTGTGTAAGATATTATTGAGTAAGAGTAAAAGACTTGATTTTTTCTTGACTATCTATTTCTTCAATGCTATCAAATTTGCATTTGATATATATTTTTTAGTCTTTAGATAAGTTACCAGATTAATTGCATAATGTATTACTTATTATGATGAAATTCTACTAGATATTATATTTTTAAAGCTATAAATTCAATTATGAATGATGTTCACCTACCAATTAATTAGTGTTTGTTTTTCATTACCTTATTTCTACTTTTTTTCATTACTTTGATAAAGAAAAGAATGATAAAACTCATTGTAAGAGTTGATGCACATAAAAAATTATGGATTGCTAAAATTAAAACGTTGGTCTCTTTGATTCTTTTATATATTCCTACATTCCTTTCCTATCTTCAACATTCTATATATCCTATGAGCATCTAGTATTTTCATTTAACAGGATGCAAAAATATTGGCTCAAGCTCAAGAATTTAGTAGCTTAACCCCCAAATTAGATATAGTTTTTATTTTATTGAAAATAGATTGAAGCAATAGCTTTAGAGAGCCTCAGATATTTGAAGGAGCCATCTAAAATGGGAAAGAAAACATTTGATTATTTATAAAAAAATTATTTCTAATTTATGTTTGTTTATAGGAGGCTTTCAAGAATAAAATGTTTGATATTCTAGATACTTTTCCTTTGTTTCCAATTCTGAAAAAGAGAAAGCTATAAATTCCCTACCAAACCCAACAAAATATATTATTTCACTCAACTCAATCCAAATTATTTTATTGATTGCAATATCCAATTTTGCAAAAGATCATTTGGCTCACGAATTTGGTTTGTATCTTACTGAACAAAGGATATTGAGAGATTCTCTGTTGATTATGTAAAGGTTGGAAAATTAGGGTTTCCATAATTAGATGCATGAAAACCACTAATTTTCCATTACATTTAAAAGAGGGTTGAATCCAATAGATTTACTCATAAATTAGTAATGATGAGGACTGAAATACTGATTGGATTCAATGGAATGATGTTGATTTTCCCGCTTTTGTGAGTTGAAATGCTGAAATTAGTGAAAAGTGCTGAAAATGAAGGTAAAAATGTAGAAACAGTGAGCTACAATCATTAAGGCACACACCTGGATCTGAGCAATATATGCATATTTCGACTTGATCCCTGAAAAAGATCCAAAAATGTTAGGATAGAATAGCCTGTTTCTCTAGTCCTTCTAAATTTTTGCACATCAAAAAGGGTTGATTTTTCTCTACAAATAATGCCTATTTTGAAGATCGCAACTTCGTACTTGTTTCGTACAAACATAAAGAAAGAGAAATAGGTTGGGAATAGGGGCTTGCCTAAGTCAAACCCTAGTTTTGGAATCAACCTAGTTTTGGAATCAACCATGAAATAGAGATGAAAGATAATTCAATTGATGTAAATGAAGATTCTCCTTTTGAGGGAGATGTTGAATAATGACTAAAAACCAAATGATATACCTCTTTGTGAAGTTTTATTTGTCTCCACAAGGATTTAGGGTTTCATGAAGTCTTTGATAAAATATGATGTAAATCTCCATTTCAATGCTTGAATCTTGACTTTGTTGTTTCTCCAAGGCTTGAAGGAAGATTGATTACTTGCTCAATTATTTGATTTGTTGATCTCATGTATGTGTATTATTTCTAGATTGATGTGATTGTCAAATGAGAGGGGAAAAAACTTCCTTTTATACTTGCCCATTCGAAAAATTTCTAATTTACCAACATGAGCTGATACGAAGCTAGAAATCCCACTCAAATTTGAAAAAGGGTAAAGGGTTTGAAAGGTGCCCAAAATAGGGAGGACCAGAGCATGGCGCTTTGGTCCTAATTAAGACTAGGTTATGACGCTCTGGTCCTACCCCATTTTGGGACTAGGACAAGGTGCCTAGCTTATGTAAAAGGGCAAAATATAATGTCATTCTCAGGGAATATGAGAAAAATCATGTCCCCATTAGGCCTAGGGGCCCAAACACTAAGGTAGGGAACCAATGCGATTTAAATTGTAAAAGGGTGCAATTTTAGGATGCTACATTTAATTCCTACTTTAGCAGGAGTATGAATTCAATCATTCTCTTGATAAAGTAGAAGGGATCGCATTGAAAAACTTTCACCAAGTCACCTTGAAGGCAAGATACAACAAGCCCGCAGTGCACTTTAGGATCTTACAACTTCGATGATAAGATAAAATGGAGATCATGAGAGAAAGAGAAAGAGAGAACTATGACAACAAACTAGTAAGGTTCTCTTACTATGAGTCATGAAAAGAAAAAAAAACCAAAATTACAAAGCAAAAGACTAAGTTTTCTAAGTGAATTAAGTATCAAGATATGCAAAAGAGAGAGATCATCGAGTAGAGTGTATGCCCCCATGTTAAAGAAATTGTGTACACCTCATTGGGAAGAATTTCTGTAAGGTAGGTGTTGTCATAGGGATTTGCACCTGAGGCAAGCTTTAATTTCTTGCAATCCCATGACACATTGGTCTGCTCTCAGGCTGTGGGTATCCTATTAAGAGAATAGACCTCTGAATTATAGGTCGGCTTCCTATTTGATCACCTAAAAATTAATTAAATTTATGAGAAAAGGTGAGAATGATATGCATAAAACTGAAAATTATCTACTGCTAGGTGATCCACCAATAATTGAAAAATACTTGCAAAACACTTATAAACGTCACAAAATACTCAGAGAATGAAGCTATTTATGACATACAACTTGAATACACATGCTTGCAAAAACAATTTTCATAAAAGGTCAATTTTTTTATGTTCACAAAAGGAGAGCAATGATATTCTCACAATTCTGATGCAAAAGAAAACTCACACAATCAGAAACCTACACTATAATATGTACCTTTTACACTAAGAATCTGAAGAAACTAAGATAAAATAAAGAGATCAATGGAAGAATTATAATATTTTAATAAAATATGCTTACAAACATAATGCTTAGACAAAAGGCATCAGGAAGGAACTTAGCTTCAATATTGAAAATAAGGAATTTTCTGCATTGCAAATTTGGAAAAAAAAATAATAAGGAATGAGTTACGAGACCATGATGATCTGTTGCTACACAAGTACAAACACCAGAACTAGAGAAAAAGAGTGACAAAAAGTCACTTATACAAAAGCTCTGCATAGTTTAAATTTTAAATTTTGGCTCCAAGAATAATGTGATGTCAACAACCCTAAGCCTTTCCTCAAAATCAGGGATTTAACTAAAATATCACTTCCCTCAAATTGCAAAAAGAGTTATCTGAAAGATAACAACTTCCTTGGGTGGATTCAACCCAAAATCCTTCAAAATTAGGGGTCAAACTGAAAGTAACAAGGAGTTACACCCCTAAAAACCCTCCTTGAGTGAAAGAGAAACTCCAAGGACTCTTAGACTGAAGTGGGACTCACAATGTGGTGACAAATCACCAAATTTAACTCTACTTGTCTATAAATCAACCCAAGTGATGTAGGTTGGAACTCTGACGACAACTACCCCTTCACCTTTTGTTTTCTTTTACGAAACCCAAAAAAATCTCCACTTTGCATTTCAAAATTATCTTTTACTCTAAGTGATACATGATCACTTAAGACTTACAAAAGAATAATGCAAAGGATTTCTAGATAAAACCTTAAAAGAAAAAACAAATGACCTATTTCTTTTGTAAGTGTTTAACAAACACTTAAAAGATTTACAAAATAATAAGCCATGACATGGGTATGAAACTTGTCATACCCAAACTTTGGGCAAAACATAGACGACAAATACTTTTTTTTTTAAAACATATATTCATCCAAATATGGTAATTATAATGTTGCAAAGAAAATTCATTAGATTTTCCATTAAATTCCAAGTTAGCTTATGATAACCCAAAATTAACTTACCAAATTCATTAACATTCCCCATAAGATTAAAACTCCAAAAATAATTAGAATTTTACACATCCTTTTAAATTAGGCCCATTTGATTATATATAAAGAAAATAAATATATATATGTTGTAAAAATATTTAAACTAAAATTTGCTGTATTCATTATATAAAAATGTTTATATAACATTGATATAATATGAATGTTTAATATAATCATTTACCTCATAGACTATATATACTATCGTGTTTTAACTACATATTTTTCA
Organism: Cryptomeria japonica; assembly: GCF_030272615.1. Classification (NCBI taxonomy): domain Eukaryota; kingdom Viridiplantae; phylum Streptophyta; class Pinopsida; order Cupressales; family Cupressaceae; genus Cryptomeria; species Cryptomeria japonica. Next base: position 579,824,155 of record NC_081409.1, read on the forward strand.
CATATATAAAATATTCATCTTCTAAAGAAAATACCTGTTCCCCATAACTTAACTAAACTATTTAATATTGTTAAAACCCTGATTTCTTTATGCTTATAAGATAAACCCTAAAGCTAACCTAAAAATCCTTATGACTCCCTTTATTTTATATATTTTTTTTTTGTTTGTGCGCAGGAGTGAAGGAGAGCCAAAAGGTTTTCATGGAGGCCGAATGGTTTTGGTGGAGTGGTGGTGGGCATCCCCGGGGATGCCACTATGGTATTCCCCATTGACGGCGACCCCGGGCGCCACTCGCTATTGAAACCATAGTGGTGGCGTTCTCGGGTGCCGCTCACTGTGGAATCCACAGTGGCGGTGACCCCGGGCGCCGCTCACTGTGGAAGCCATAGTGGCGGCGACCCCTGGGCCACGCTCACTATGGAAGCCATAGTGGTGGTGACCCCCGGGCCACGCTGTTCCCCCCCCTGTGCCTTGTTATGTTATTTTATTTTATTTTTAATATTTTTTTTTCTTTTATACATGTATAAATGTTTGCAGAAATAACCATTTTTTTTTAAAATTCTTTTTTTTTTTAAATGTAGAAATTATATGTATGTATATATATATATATATTTAAATATATATATCTATATATCCATTAGAAGCATTTGAAAACTCAGGCAAATCTTTACTATGCAAAAATGCTATTATTTTATATATATTTTTTTTGAATATTTTAAAATAGATTGATCAAGAAAATGCAAATTCTAAATCGATGTATATTTGTTTTATATATATATATATATTTTTTGAAAATTCTAAATTGCTCGAGTATGAGTTACACTATAGGATTTTTAAATTTATTTTCTATGATATCTAATTGATAGAATTTCATAGATTATACAACAACATATAAATGTGGTATTCTTTAATTTAGATTGACTTTTTAGCTTTAGATTTTTATTCTATGCAAATAAGAAAATGGTAGAACTAAATAAATTCAACAACAATAATATTAATCTAGGGTTCAATTTTAAACTTGGAGATATGCATGTGGATACAAACTGAGTTTTTATTTTTATTTTTATTTCCTTAATTAAACATACATGCAAGCATTAAAATTTTAAGAACAATGCAAACTAATACCCAACAAAATCTTTTCATTTAAGCAATAATAAATTAATTGCAATAATGCATTTGTTTAAACAGATTTGGCATACAATATAGTTGATATTACAAAATGGGTGAAATACCCAACCTAGTCCCTCTTTTCTACTATATGGGGACTTTAAACCAAGTTAAAAACATTCTTTTCTAAATAATACAACATATCGTTTCTTGTTACAATTTTGCAATTTAGAGTAAATAAAAAAAAACTCTATTACTCAATCTTTTTCTGCAACCGATTATAATCAGCAACGTCTACTTGCCCCTTTTCTTTATTTTCAACAACCTACAAATAATATCGTAGGCTATGACCATGGAGTGCTCACCTCCCAGCCTAGGCTAACTAGGAGCCACCCCCAAGCTTGGAGAACCAAGCCCTAGACAGGTACACACATGCAAACACAAAAGACAAGAAAATACACAAACTAAAAACACAACCCCAACCCAACTTCACTGCACCACACATTTGTGATGACTTTTCAAGGGTGGTTGTGGACCAAGTACCCTGAGGAGACTGCAAGTATGGTAAAACATATAGCTACCTCATGGCAAACCAAATACATCAAGTATAACGACCCCACATTCCTTATACCCCCCAAGACATTCATGCCTTATTTCCCTCCTTATGACCCCCAATGCATAAACAAGCCATGCAGCAAGGGTCACATAAAATTGCTTGTGATCACTCTCATAATGAGAGCCTCTCACTTGAGGGCTATCACTTCTACCACCCACAAGAACATCCTCTCTCCCAAGAGTAGGAGGTCTTGATTACTCCCAAAACACATAAATTGCATAATCACAAAACACCAAATAAATTTCCAAGGAATACATGCAAGGAAAACTACCCTTTAACATAAGCAATTCTTTCAATCCAATATGCAATAAGAAAACATTACAAGAAAGGTAGAACCAACCTTAAACTATCCAAGGGTATGCTAGTTTTGCTGAGGATGAGCAGCCCAATTCCACAAGTAATTTCTTTCTACACTTGGCCAAATTCTCAATCCCCAAATCTATCTTTTTCTTTTCAAAAATTCTTTGTCTCCAAAAATGGAGAGTGGGTGATTACCCACTAATTTTCTAATTCTTGCTTAAGAAGCCCTTTGTGAGAGTTCTCACAAGTTTCTAAAAACTAAAAAGGAAGGAAAGGTAAGATGGGAAAGGGAACTCTCATTCAAAAGGGAAGGTTCACAACTTAGTTCAAGTCTTCTAATTTCCATTTTCGCACAACTTAGAAAAGTCACTTTTTAGGGTGCCTAAAAGGTCACATGGGAGTAGAAACTTGCCTAAAATTACCCCTAACCCTTAGGTATACCTTATGGGCTTTAGGAAACCTTATTAAACTACCCCTAGGTTTCCTTTTAACCCTTTTATAACCCCTCTAAAGTTTATTTTCGGGTCAAACTTATGTTGACCATCCCAAAGATTCTTTACCCATGTCATTTATGGAATCTCATTACATTAATTGAAAATGCTATAGTTAAACAATTCCCTTGAAGAGACAAATTTAAAAACTCAAACATAAATCCACATGTGTCAAGTGACACAAAGAAAATACTTTTACAAGATTATACATGAAATCGTGTCTCTTGTTGGATTTAAATAAATCAATTAAATAACATTTAACACACATGCATCATTTACTATTATGGATAAAATACGACACAAACGGGGTGTTTGTCTCTCCAAATAGACAAACCCTGGTTTTACGAACATACATAGGTCTAGGTCTGGTTCTCCGTAATATTTCCATGGTCACATGGATAACTTTTGTGCATCTCAATTACACATTAGCAACTTCAAATAACCTCATATAATATAGAGCACAAGAATAATAATACACATCAAACACTTGCATACAATTTGCATTTGAACAATTTAATACATCTTATATCCAAGTAATTTCACATAAGCAATTATCCTATTTCTATCATCATTAGTAAAGTCCTGCAAATCCAATAACGATATATATCATCAGAAATTCTTCCTATTCAAAAATCATGTAGGGTTCTATATCATCAAGAATATAAATAAAGCATCAACATTCATCAATGTTTTCCAATCATGGAATCATATAAGTTCTACATCCAGACATCGCTAACATACGTTAAATCAAGATTATCCAATCAATGGATCTTTTAGGATTTCAAATTCATAACACATCAAAATGTACACCACAAGGTGCAATAACTCTATAACTTGGTTCAATTACTTTTCTCACTAATCTATTTGTCTAACAGTCCATTCTATTGAATTATAAAGTATTTATTAATAGGGTCAACCATGGTCAACTAAGTTAATCAAAGCTTGGTTTGGGGAAGGCCTTACATCCTCCTCCCCTAGAGTTCGACTTACTCCTGGAAGTCGCATGAGTAGAATTACGAAGTAGGGACATAACATTTCCCACAATTTCAAAGAGTTACTCAAAATCTTATCTTGCCTACTAGAAGGTTGAAATACTCAAATCAACTTATTTTTGTAATTAACTTACTATCTGCACAAGGTTAAATTCTTAGTATTTTTATTACGTTTCCCTTAAATCTTAGATAGGTGTTTACAAAGTTCTATCTTTTAACAACTTACATTATTGCACCCTCCAAATCATAATCAAGGTTACACATATTGAATTTTCTAGGAGTTCTACTTTGTTTAGGATTTGTTTAAAAGCATGTTTATCCTACTGTATTCTTGTCCATGCATGTTACTTAAGAAAATTGACATCACACTTAACCACAATGAATCTACTTATTCTACTTTCGAGGCACCTCCTTTGGGTGTTAATACACAATTTGCTAAACCATCCTAGGTGCATAATTTTCTTCCAACTTTCTTAGGTGACAAGGCATAATCAAATTTGGGTTCTTCAATTCTGCCCTTATATAGGGTAGTTTTCTACCACTAGGGATTAAAATGTTTTTATATTTCTAGGCTCCAAGGTTTAAGTTTTATAGGGAGAATCATTCGCCATTTCCAAACATTAAGGTACACAACAATCCCATTCCAAGGGAGTGATGGAAGTTACTAATACTTATTTTAGATATAATCAATGCAATCATCTCCATACCCATGCCCAATTTACCAGTCGACAATCATTACTTTCACAATTTGTTAGGTCTAGGCCACACTATTGTTATAAATTTTTCTCTTTCAGATTAATCGCAATTAATTTTACTTAGGAGGATATTCCTTCCTTTATCTTAATTTGATAAAACACATTCTTTGTTAATTCTTGTGCCTAATTTCACTCCTTGAGATATTCTCCTATGACACACTATCAGTGGTTCAGTGAACATGATAGACATTTACACAAATCACAACATTAGGGCTAGTTTTATCAACCATCAAAATGACCACTTTGACACTTTACAAGATCAAAATACAAGTTACTTCTATCAAGCCCAATAAAAAGAAGAAAAATGTTGGCAATTGAAAAATATTAAATCTAGAAACATGGCAAGTGCCATAGTTCATATAAAAAGAAACACAAATTTAGTGGTCCTCTCTTCATAAACAAAATAAATAAGAAGAAAGCTCTAGCCCCAGTGTCACAATATACTTTTCAAATAAATTCAAAATTAATGTTGAATCAAACTTGAAACAAGATGTCCATTCTAGCCATGCTATAGGGAGTAACTGCAGCACATCACCCAAGATAACGCGTCCTGAGTGTGTTAGGAAGTGATTATTAGACTCTTGAGATTTTAGATTCTTTAAAATCCTTTATTGATTTATGAAATAAATTCTTATACACAAGAGATCACATCGTTTAATAGATCATGTTCCATTTTAACCTTCATGTGCTTTACTATTACCAGCAACACTTTCCGATATAATCTGCTATCTATTTAGGGTTATTAACATCCATAATAATATCTAATAGGTGATTGCACTAACTCTACCATTCTCCATCCATTCTTCTTGGTCTTCCATTACTTATCTTAATATGCTAAACCTTGATTAAATGTTACGTGGTAGCTCAAGTATCGACACTTTCATGTCTTACACACTCGGTTGATAGTTCGGGACAAAATTGACACTTGTTTACTTAGAACCACTTAGGATTCTATAATGCATATAACTTTTTTACTAGGGACATCATTTTTTTTCTTAGCACCTTGTGCTAGCTCCTTATATTTTCACCTCTAACATTCACTTGCCTTCATTAGGTAGGAGCTTGTTGCCAAATTACTAACACTTATAGTTAAGAGCCATTTGGGGTGGAATTATTGTCAAGTAAGATCGATAACGGTTCACAACAATTTCTACCCACACATTTCATGAAATATTTCAGACTACTCAAAGAGTGGACTTATCCTCTCCTACTTTACTTATGCAACTATGAAATCAAGGGGGTGTGCACTCAAAAAGTGACCAAGACCCCTCTTTTTAATTAAAAATTAGTAAAAGGGAAGTTATCTCGTTCCTTATTTATTATTTATATTTACTTACTAGCCCATCTCTGGCCTACCACATCCTTCAATCTCTTTGATCTAAACGAACCACCTTACCATCCTAATATCCAGTTACCCAATTACGGTATAACCTAAGGATGTCCAAAAATTACCAATGTCTTAAAACTCTCATAATTTCCAAGTTCTCCCTTAGCTAACCACATAATTCAACTCCTTATGAATGTTCTCATAAATCATTTTATATTGCCAACTAATTCTCATTAAAACTGTAGTATTATATTATTGTTATACAATCCTTCCATAAGCCATTCCCATCCGCATGTTGCTTCATCCATACTTAATGTTTTCACATACTTTCAAACTTGAGTGCCAAAATTTGCAAAGCTTCTGCAATTGTGCCTAGTAGTTAAATTGTGTTACATACTGTCTTGTACCTAGCGGCTAACCATGATTGGGTTGCACTTTTCTTCTTAGTTTCTGAACGAATATTAGTTACTTATTCCTAGATTATAATATCAAAATACTTTTACACTTCTTGCACTTCAATGGAGATTTTTGTATGATTCCAAAATCAACTCTACTCTCTCCTCCATTATTTACTTCCTCCAAGATTAACTTCCCATAAAGGAACTAGTTGAGGTTTTACTTGCTTGTTTCCCTAATTACATAACCACGGATGAACTTAGAGTTTTTTTTTTGTAATTACGTGTTTTAACCCAAGAAGTTCATGCCTCCTTTCTCCTTATTTAACTCATCTATAGTATTACTATGGTTTTCGGATCAAGGGAATTTTCATTCATCATTTGAGTTCTTATCTGCAGGGTTATCCAACTCTAGCTCCACTATATTGCTACAATCATTGTCTAACAAATGCTCTTAATAAGAATTTTATCATGACCACATTCTTAAGGTACCTAGTCATTAGGATAGGTTAATGCTTTTATCTGAGATTTGCAAGAGTTCATTTTAACTCTTCTTCATTTATGTCTTCTATGGCGGCCTTGATCTTTTTAACCATCATAATTTCATATATCTTAAAATTTTAATTAGATCTGTCTCGATCCTTATTTATTTTGTTTATGGCGACTTCATCTAAGGTCTAACTATCTTGCTTGACTTGCCATGTCAAGAACATATCTCGATGGATGGCACTCCTTTAGTTACCATCAGAGGTATTTTATTGAAAGATTCATCTCCTCCTACTTGGTTTGATTAGGGCAATTATTGCATTTTAGGTTCCAATTGAATGGTAACCTCATAAGAAAAGTACTATCTTTTCATTTTTAAACACCAAAATACTTTATATAAATAAATAATTGAACATTTCGCAACCCTTGGGATTTTATTATGCTATATGCTTTATGACTAATAAGTTCAAATTTTAGGGCTTTTAGTGACCCTTGAAACCCCTTGAATTGATATATGCTGATCTATTGATTTACAAGAATTTTCTCTTATATTTCACTTTGTTATTTCGCAAATTTTCACCTAGGTGTTATACTTCAAGCCATAGTTCGGTTTCAACTAAGTTATGAATGTAGCCCATGTTCACCAGTGTATGAACCTAGGGCTCTAATACCAAAATGTCATGCCCAAACTTTGGGCAAAACATAGACGACAATTTTTTCTTTTTTTAAACATATATTTATCCAAATATGGTAATTATAATGTTGCAGAGAAAATTCATTAGATTTTCCATTAAATTCCAAGTTAGCTTATGATAACCCAAAATTAACTTACCAAATTCATTAACATTCCCTATAAGATTAAAACTCCAAAAATAATTAGAATTTTACACATCCTTTTAAATTAGGCCCATTTGATTATATATAAAGAAAATAAATATATATAAGTTGTAAAAATATTTAAACTAAAATTTGCCCTATTCATTATATAAAAATGTTTATATAACATTGATATAATATGAATGTTTAATATAATCATTTACCTCATAGACTATATATACTATCGTGTTTTAACTACATATTTTTCACATATATAAAATATTCATCTTCTAAAGAAAATACCTATTCCCCATAACTTAACTAAACCATTTAATATTATTAAAACCCTGATTTCTTTATGCTTATAAGATAAACCCTAAAGCTAACCTAAAAATCCTTATGACTCCATTTATTTTATATTAATTTTTTTTTTGTTTGTGAGCAGGAGTGAAGGAGGGCCGAAAGGTTTTCATGGAGGTCGAAGGGTTTTGGCAGAGCGGCGGTGTGCACCCCCAGGGATGCCATTGTGGTCTTCCCCAGTGGTAGCGACCCTGGGCACCGTTCGCTGTGGAAACCACAGTGGCGGCATTCTCGGGCACCGCTCACTATGGAATCCACAGTGGCGGTGACCTCGAGCATCACTCACTATGGAAGCCACAGTGGCGGTGACCCCCAGGTGCCACTCACTGTGGAAGCCATAATGGCGGCGACCCCCGGGCTGCACCGTTCCCCCCCCCGTGGCTTGTTATGTTTTTTTGTTTTTTTTCCTTTATATATGTATAAATGTTTGCAGAAATAAGCATTTTTTTTTAATGTAGAAATTATATATATATATATATATCCATTAGAAGCATTTGAAAACTCAGGCAAATCTTTACTATGCAAAAATGCTATTATTTTATATATATTTTTTTTTAATCTTTTAAAATAGATTGATCAAGAAAATGCAGATTCTAAATCGATGTATATTTATTTTATATATATATATTTTGAAAATTCCAAATTGCTCGAGTATGAGTTACACTATAGGATTTTTAAATTTATTTTCTATGATATCTAATTCACAGAATTTCATAGATTATACAGCAACATATAAATGTGTTATTCTTTAATTTAGATTGACTTTTTAGCTTTAGATTTTTATTCTATGCAAATAAGAAAATGGTAGAACTAAATAAATTCAACAATAATAATATTAATCTAGGATTCAATTTTAAACTTGGAGATATGCATGTGGATACAAACGGAGTTTTTATTTTTATTTTATTTCCTTAATTAAACATGCATGCAAGCATTAAAATTTTAAGAACAATGCAAACTAATACCCAACAGAATCTTTTCATTTAAGCAATAATAAATTAACTGCAATTATGCATTTGTTTAAATAGATTTGGCATACAATATAATTGATATTACAAAATGGGTGAAATACCCAACCTAGTCCCTCTTTTCTACTATATGGGGACTTTAAACCAAGTTAAAGACATTCTTTTCTAAACAATACAACATATAGTTTCCTATTACAATTTTGCAATTTAGAGTAAATAAAAAAAAACTCTATTACTCAATCTTTTTCTGCAATCAATTATAATCAGCAACTTCTACTTGCCCCTTTTCTTTCTTTTCAACAACTTGCAAATAATATCATAGGCTATGACCATGGAGTGCTCACCTCCCAGCCTAGGCTAACTAGTAGCCACCCCCGAGCTCAGAGAACCAAGCCCTAGATAGGTACACACATGCAAACACAAAAGATAAGAAAATACACAAACTCAAACACAACCCCAACCCAGCTTCACTGCACCACACATTTGTGATGACTTTTCAAGGGTGGTAGTGGACCAAGTACCTTGAGGAGATTGTAAGTATGGTAAAACATATAGCCACCTAATGGCAAACTAAATACATCAAGTCTAACAACCCCACATTCCTTATGCCCCCCAAGGCATTCATGGCTTATTTCCCTCCTTATGACCCCCAATGCATAAACAAGCCATGTAGCAAGGGCCACATAAAATCCTTTGTGATCACTCTCATAATGAGAGCCTCTCACTCGAGGGTTGTCACTTCTACCACCCACAAGAACATCCACTCTCCGAAGAGTAGGAGGTCTTGATTACTCCCAAAACACATAAATTTCATAATCACAAAACATCAAATAAATTTCCAAGGAATACATGCAAGGCAAACTAGCCTTTAACATAAGCAATTCTTTCAATCCAATATGCAATAAGAAATCCTTACAAGAAAGGTAGAACCAACCTTAAACTGCCCAAGGGTATGCTAGTTTTGTTGAGGATGAGTAGCCCAATTCCACAAGTCTTTTCTTTCTACACTTGGCCAAATTCTCAATCCCCAAATCTATCTTTTTCTTTTCAAAAATTCTTTGTCTCCAAAAATGGAGAGTGGGTGATTACCCACTAATTTTCTAATTCTTGCTTAAGAAGCCCTTTGTGAGAGTTCTCACAAGTTTCTAAAAACTGAAAAGGAAGGAAAGGTAAGATGGGAAAGGGAACTCTCATTCGAAAGGGAAGGTTCACAACTTAGTTCAAGTCTTCTAATTTCCATTTTCGCACAACTTAGAAAAGTCACTTTTTAGGGTGCCTAAAAGGTCACATGGGAGTAGAAACTTGCCTAAAATTACCCCTAACCCTTAGGTATACCTTATGGGCTTTAGGAAACCTTATTAAACTACCCCTAGGTTTCCTTTTAACCCTTTTATAACCCCTCTAAAGTTTATTTTCGGGTCAAACTTATGTTGACTATCCCAAAGATTCTTTACCCATGTCATTTATGGAATCTCATTACATTAATTGAAAATGCTATAGTTAAACAATTCCCTCGAAGAGACAAATTTAAAAAGTCAAACATAAATCCACACATGTCAAGTGACACAAAGAAAATACTTTTACAAGATTATACTGTAAAGCGGAAAAATCGAACCCTAGTTGTTCTCCCCTCCCCAACTCCAAGGAGAGAGAAGGGAGATTCACTAGGGTTGATGGTTTTCACTTAGGAGAGACTTTACATTCAAAAGAGGGGTTGAAACCCACAAGATCCAATCCCACGCAATGCAAGATTGGATTCTATATGAGTTTCAAGGGTTGTGATAGCAAGGATACCCTCCTTTGTAAAGAATGTAGATAGAATGATTAAGCTAGGAATACATAGAAAGTGAGAAAGATTCGCTTATAAGCTGAGATAGGGATATGATATGAAGCTGTGGACCTGGAATTAGCAGTAAAATGTTGAGATGGCACTGTCCTGCAAATTTGAGTAGAAGTTGATGGGACGATGGCACCCGGCGTGCACACGGTCCTCCGAAAAATCCGCGAAACGAAGGGGGATCTGTTCGTCTCTGCACAAGGATTCCAGATCTTCAATTTCAGCCACGTACCTGCAACCTACACACAGAAAAGTGAAGACAATTGGGGGGTTAGGGATTATGGGTTTGCCCTTAGGTCAAACCCCGGTTTTGGAATTAACCAAGAAATGAGAAATGCTGTAAATGTAAATGACTGTAATGTAAAACAAGTACTAGTACCTTGTTGTAAGGATGTTTGTATCCTTATATGCGAAGGTATAGATGTTGTTTTTTGTTGTATGTTGTATGTTGTATGTTGTAGCATGTGATCTCCTCTTCAATGGTTGAATCCTTGTCTTGAATGCAACACCTAGCCTTGAATGGAGACTTAGAATGATCAATTGTTTGAAGGAATGTTTGAATGCTTGAACGCTTGAATGCTTGAATGTTTGAGTATCGTTTCCACGCCTTTTTACCTCCTTCCAAAATGAGAGAGGAAAATTAGTTTATATACTTGCCAATTAGGGTTAAGAGACTAATTTTCCCGACCTTAGGCCGACCAGGAAATGTTATTTTCCAATTTGCAAACAAAAAGACCTGAAGTCCCATAGGAGACCGGGCCCAAAATAGGGCCAGGGACCAGGGTGTTGGGCGCCATGGTCCTGGGGGACCAGGGCACTGGGCGCCCTAGTCTTGGGGGACTAGGGCGCTAGGTGCCCTAGTCCTGAAGGACCAGGGCGCTGGGTGCTCTGGTCCCACCTCCCGGGACAGCAGGGTGCAAGGAGGGATCAGGTAGGGTGCTGGAAAAATGCAGTTTTTGATGTCATGAACAAGTTTCGAGGTCTCCATTCAGGTTCAGTGTTGCGTCGCCATCGTGAAGACCCAAATGCGGTCGAAATTGCAAGTGTCACAATTTTAGGATGCTACATTTAGCCCCCACTTTAGCGGGAGTATAAGCGTATGCTCATACTTCCGGTAAAGTACAAGGAAACAATATTGAAAGACTTTCACCACGTCAAGGAGGCAAGATACACCAAGCCCCCAGTGGACTAAGGATCTTACGACTTCGATTGACAAAGTAAAAGGGAAGATCACGAGGGAGAACCATGACTGTTAGTAGTAAGGTTCCCTCACTATGAGTCATGCAAGAAAGATATAAAAAATTTTCAAGGCAAAGCTAAATTTTGTCAAGAAATTTTCAAGTATCTTGAAAAGATATGAACGGGATGTATGCCCCCCTACGTTAAAGCGATTGCACACGCCTTACCAGGGGTGATTGCTTTAAGTTAGTGATACATATAAGAAATGAGAAAGGAAAGGAGCACGTTATCGCAAGGATTTAGCCCCCAAGTGTGAGATAAGCCCAAGGATAATAGACACAAAACACAAAGCACAAGGTGACTTCGCTTTCCTCGGGGTCAGTATGCTGTATGATTATTCATGTATATCATATGTATGCATAGTTGTTCTTCATTCCCCAATCAAGGAAGGTCACCTAGAAGAAGGGAACACATGTGTCTTTTGAGTCAACATGAAAGAGACCAAAAGAGATCTCAATGTTTTGCATCGTCCTCAAGTAGACAACACTAAGGACAACAAATAGAAGAATGAGAATAACATATAGAAGAAGTAACAAAAGAAAGAGAGGAGAAGAGAATCTACTATGCTAATGAACTAGTCTAGCATGTCATCTACCCCCTGATCTTGCTGATCAATTTTTCGGGAAGGAAGGGAACACGCTAGAGGAGGAACATCCAACACAGCAAATGGAGCTATCACAAGATCCAAACAAGGGCTATGTTCAAGTTCCAAGCCACGTTGTTCTTTTCTAAGAGCTAGGATAAGTGCTTTAGAAAATGCGTTAGATAAATGGTTATCAATATCAACATATTCATATTCACTATCAGAATGAACAGGAGTAACATTTTCATCATGAATAACATTTTCATCAATCTCATCATCAAGATTTATAAAAATAGGATCTTTAACTCGCACAGGATCAAGACCATCATGCATCTTATGTTTAGGAGATTTCGGCTCAATCGTCAGCTGAGGAGAAAATGGAATAATACTAGCTGAAGGTGTTTTTGGGGATTGCAAAGTTTGAGAAGCAACTACCTGAGCTCTAAGACGATACTTTCGTCGGCGTTCACGTGCAGAACGATTCCATCTAGTCTTAGTAGGGAGTTGAGAAGATTGAGGAGGAGGAATGTTCTCATCCTTATCACTTGGGTGTTTAGGTTGTGGTCTCTTAGGTTGAACAATAGGAGAAGAGGAAGGTCTCTTCTCTCCATAAGAGGAAGGAGGAGGAACTGCTCCATATAAGGGAGGAATATTTGGTTTAGGAAGGAGACCAAGTCCATCATGATGAGGAGGGATAGGTCTACTTTTGGGAAGTTTATTAGATATAGGCATAGTCACATCCATAGGAATGGGTTGGGAATCTTCTTGAGGAAAGACATTAGTTTTATCTTTCAAAGGAAGAACTTCCTTCTCAAGAATGATAGGAATGTCAAGTTTGGGTGTTCTAGGTTCACTTAGAGATAGGATCATATCTTTTTTCCACTTTTGATAAGATTTGCAAAGATGATCACTTTGTGGAGGAAGAGATTGGAATTGTTTAGGCCAAAAGTAATCAATAGGAACGCTAGAAATTCTTTCAGCTGGTTTAAAGAGACTATGATTGATAGTAACAACTTCACCATTATGGGGAAATTTCAAACACTTGTGAATAGGAGAAGCAATAGCTTTCATGGAAGATAGCCAAGGATAGCCAAGCTTCACACGAAATTGTTCAGAAGATGGAATAATAGCAAAGTTCACATCAAGGGATTTGTTATGGACCTCAATAGGTAATGTAATAGAACCAATTGCAGGAGAAGAAAATGCATCAAATAGTTTCACAACCACATCTGTTTCATCATAGATTACTTGATTCAATTGCAAAGTAAAAAGAAATTCTTCAGTAATGATATTAACCATACAAGAAGGATCAATAAGCACTCCACGACAAGGTGTATTCTTGACTTTTGCAACTATGTATAAAGGACCATCAGGTGCCCTAATAGTTTCACTAGAATCAAAGGTGATGGAGAGTTCTTTAGGCATTTTTTGCTGCTCTACAAAGTTAATCACATTCGGAGTCATAGACATGAGATCATCAGGTGAGACAGAGGAATCAGTAGTATCAATCGCATTAGAGGTATGAGAAGGCAATGGATCAGTGAAAATCCAAAGATTTTGGTTAGGAGGAGCTACAGATGTATTGCCTTTATCATTCACTCCAGAAACAGAGATAGTATTATTATCAATCAAATCTTGAATTTTCCCCTTTAAAGCAAAACATTTTTCAGTATCATGCCCAGGTTGACGATGAAATTGACAAAAAGATTTGTTATCAAAATAGGGTGAAGTAATCTTTGCAGGATCAATTTGCCTTATAGGAGGAAGAGTAAGCACATTTTGTTCCAATAACTTATTCATAATACTATGCAATGATTCATTCAAAGGAGTAAACTTTCTTTCTTTCTTGAAAAACTTAGAAATAGGAGACACACCTAATGCTGCATTCACATTGTTGTTGATGATGTTTTCATTGAATTTAATGGACTCTCTGTTCGGTTTAAACTTCCCAAATGGTTGTTGACTACTATCACCCTTATCACTCGGAGCCATAGGATGTGATTGTTCCATTTGACTCACAGTCAGTTGATAATTGTGAAGAGTTGCGCACAACTGTTGGAAAGAAGTAAACTCAGAAACTAGAAGTTTATCTCGAATATCTTTTTGTAAATTAGAAATAAAGATTCTTTGAATATCATTGTCAGGCACTGGAAAGGAAATTTGAGCATACAAATGCTTATATCTACCAATGAAGTCAGTCACTTTTTCTTTAACACCTTGTTTACAATGCATTAAATCAATCAAAGTAACTTTAGAACTTATATTGTTTTGAAATTGTTGAATGAAAGCATTTGCAAGTTGTTCGAAAGAAGTAATAGAATAGGAAGGCAACGAGCAATACCATTGTAGGGCTTTGTCTCTTAATGTTCTAGTAAACAGTTTTGCAAGCAACCTTTGGTCATAAGCAAAATCGGTACATATTGTTTGAAAGGTCTTAACATGTGTTAGAGGATCACCCTTACCATCATAAAGCTCCAAATGTGGAATTTCAACATGTTTAGGGGGAATAGCTCGAACAATATCAAGAGAAAGTGGGCTCACAACATCAAATGTGGGCACACTAAACTTAGATTGATTCATAGAGGCAATTTGTTGCTGTAAAGAAGAGACAGTTTGTGCAAGATTGTTAATGGTCGCTTCAGTCAAAGAATTCATATTAGATGTGTTAGATTGTGATGGAGGTGTTATGTTATTGAAAGAAGGTAGAGAGTAAGGTGGTGGGACACTATGATAGTTAGTCATAGGAGATGATTGGACAGGAGGAACACTACAAGGAGGAATGGAATGGTTAAATGAATTGCCCCCTTACGTCATGTTCATTTGTGGGGATATAATAGGAACACTCATTGAAGGAATGAATGAAGAAGTTGGATTGAATGAAGGAAGAGGGTTAATTGAAGAAGAAGGATTGCCCCCATGATTAGTGATCATAGGAGGAATGTCTTGTATTGAAGTAGTCATTATGTTTGATGTAAAAGTAGGTATACTAGCAATAGGAGTCGTCAAAGGAATAGAATGATTAACTTGAATAGGAGGTTGTGTATAACCTAAGGTTTCGGCACAACTCTTCATAGGCATCACATTCGAATCCACAATGTGTGCAATACCATGGAAAATATCAATTCCATTCTTATCACTTTGAAGCATACGTTTTAGACCCTCAATTAAAGGAAGAGCTTGACTATCAGGGTATTCTTGAGACATCCACTGTCGAAAATCGTCAAATTGGTTATCCAATTTTGAAAGTTGTTCTACAGAAACCTCATGGAGAGCTTCTTCATCATTAAGAGGATTAGAGGAATTACCCATGTCCTCATTAAAAAGACCATTCAAATTAGATTCCATCTCCTCAGTAATTAAACCTTGGAAAGACTTAATTCTAAGGCTTCGTCTAATGGGAATAGTGTAGGTAGGGCTTATTGTTGTAAAACTCATGCACTAAAGAAAGAGAGAAGATTTTGAATTTTAGAGGTAGCAAATTTCAGTAAAACCAGCCAATCTTCTAGATTTAAGCTGTTAAATACAATCAGGACAATCTCCCGAAATTTCGGAAAAAATGTCCGGGACCGTGGCGCTCGGGGTGCACACGGTCCTCGCAACTTTTTTCAAAATTTGCAGGGATGAAAGTTATGATGATTTTACAGCTAACCTAAAAAAATTGAGTGATTTTACGATCTGTAGATAGGCCAAATTAAAGTTGCAATCTCAAAATTGAACCCTACCAAGATTGTCAAAAAATGCAAAATTTGAATTTTGAAAAAAGAGAGGGAAACTGAAATTTTGAATTTTATGATTTTAGAGGGAATATCAAAAGCAATGCAAGTTTTTAAAATTAACAATTGACTCAATTTCACGCAAAATTCAATTTTGAAAGCGGAAATCAAAGTTGTTGTAATTAAGCACTTAATTTCAAAAGTCACAAATTGCAAGAATTTGAATAAAGCATTGAAATTTCGAATGAATGATAACACACTTTTCAGATTTAGGACTGTAAGAAACACAATTTTGACAGAAATTTCAATTTCAACAATTTTTGAATGATTAGAAGCCTCAATCCAAGCAATCACTAGACCAACTTTGACTGTAATTTTGAAGGTGTTAAAATTGATAAAATCAGTCAAAATTCTGGATTTTAGCATAAAAATACAGTAAGATCTAGCTCCCAAAATTTTGGAAAAAATGTCGGGGATGATGGCGCTCGGGGTGCACACGGTCCTCGCAACTTTTTTCCAAATTTTCAGGGATGAAAGATATTGTGATTTTATTGTGGAATCCAAAGTTACAGCTGATTTGGAGATGTTTTGATCAGTGAAATTGTCGGACAAAGGTTGAATCAAGAAGGTTTCAAAAATTAGGGTTTTGACACTTAACCACTTAATTTTCAGAATTAAAGCACAAATATGAATTGACAATTTGTAATAGAGGGGCAGATCTGAAACAAGCATTAACAATTAAACATTTCACAAGCTCAATTACTTAAAAAGAAAATTTAGGGTTTTTATGCAATTAACCTCTAAAATTTTGCAAAAGATCAAACATGGAAATGTAATTAGGAAAGCAAAATTTTCAGATCTAACCATGAATAATCAGAAAGGATGTTCATGTCGGGTTCACCAAAATGTAAAGCGGAAAAATCGAACCCTAGTTGTTCTCCCCTCCCCAACTCTAAGGAGAGAGAAGGGAGATTCACTAGGGTTGATGGTTTTCACTTAGGAGAGACTTTACATTCAAAAGAGGGGTTGAAACCCATAAGATCCAATCCCACGCAATGCAAGATTGGATTCTATATGAGTTTCAAGGGTTGTGATAGCAAGGATACCCTCTTTTGTAAAGAATGTAGATAGAATGATTAAGCTAGGAATACATAGAAACTAAGAAAGATTCACTTATAAGCTGAGATAGGGATATGATATGAAGCTGCGGACCTGGAATTAGCAGTAAAATGTCAAGATGGCATTGTCCTACAAATTTGAGCAGAAGTTGACGGGACGATGGCGCCCGGCGTGCACACAGTCCTCCGAAAAATCCGCGAAACGAAGGGGGATCTGTTCGTCTTTGCACAAGGATTCCAGATCTTCAATTTCAGCCGTGTACCTGCAACCTACACACAGAAAAGTGAAGACGATTGGGGGGTTAGGGATTAGGGGTTTGCCCTTAGGTCAAACCCCGGTTTTGGAATTAACCAAGAAATGAGAAATGCTGTAAATGTAAATGACTGTAATGTAAAACAAGTACTAGTACCTTGTTGTAAGGATGTTTGTATCCTTATATGCGAAGGTATAGATGTTGTTGTTTGTTGTATGTTGTATGTTGTATGTTGTAGCATGTGATCTCCTCTTCAATGGTTGAATCCTTGTCTTGAATGCAACACCTAGCCTTGAATGGAGACTTAGAATGATCAATTGTTTGAAGGAATGTTTGAATGCTTGAATGCTTGAATACTTGAATGTTTGAGTATCATTTCCATGCCTTTTTCCCTCCTTCCAAAATGAGAGAGGAAAAGTAGTTTATATACTTGCCAATTAGGGTTAAGAGACTGATTTTCCCGACCTTAGGCCAACCAGGAAATGTTATTTTCCAATTTGCAAACAAAAAGACCCGAAGTCCCATAGGAGACTGGGCCCAAAATAGGGCCAGGGACCAGGGCACTGGGCGCCATGGTCCTGGGGGACCAGGGCGCTAGGCGCCCTAGTCCTGGGGGACCAGGGCATTGGGCACCCAAGTCCTGAAGGACCAGGGCACTGGGCGCTCTGGTCCCACCTCCCGAGACAGCAGGGTGCAAGGAGGGATCAGGCAGGGTGCTGGAAAAATGCAGTTTTTGATGTCATGAACAAGTTTCGGGGTCTCCATTCAGGTTCAGTGTTGCATCGCCATAATGAAGACCCAAATGCGGTCGAAATTGCAAGTGTCACAATTTTAGGACGCTACATATACATGAAATCATGTCTCTTGTTGGATTTAAATAAATCAATTAAATAACATTTAACACACATGCATCATTTACTATTATGGATAAAATACGACACAAACGGGGTGTTGTCTCTCCAAATAGACAAACCCTGGTTTTACGAACATACATAGGTCTAGGTTTGGTTCTTCATAATATTTCCATGGTCACATGGATAACTTCTGTGCATCTCAATTACACATTAGCAACTTCAAATAACCTCATATAATATAGAGCACAAGAATAATAATACACATCAAACACTTGCATACAATTTGCATTTGAACAATTTAATACATCTTATATCCAAGTAATTTCACATAAGCAATTATCCTAATTCTCATAGTTTTTGATCCACACATAAAACATACATCCTATTTCTATCATCATTAGTAAAGTCCTGCAAATCCAATAATGACATATATCATCACAAATTCTTCCTATTCAAAAATCATGTAGGGTTCTATATCATCAGGAATATAAATAAAGCATCAACATTCATCAATGTTTTCCAATCATGGAATCATATAATTTCTACATCCAGACATCGCTGACATACATTAAATCAAGATTATCCAATCAATGGATCTTTTAGGATTTCAAATTCATAACACATCAAAATGTACACCACAAGGTGCAATAACTCTATAACTTGGTTCAATTACTTTTCTCACCAATCTATCTATCTAACACAGTCCATTCTATTGAATTATAAAGAATTTATTAATAGGATCAACCATGGTCAACTAAGTTAATCAAAGCTTGGTTTGGGGAAGGCCTTACAAAACTAAAGTTCATTCAAAATTCAACTAAAAAGATTATTCTCATCGGACATTCTAGGGTTGGGAAAACCCTAAAAGAGAAGCAAAAAATGAAAAATCTTCAATTAATTTCATGTTTTTGGCGAAGGAATGGTTGTCACCATAGGAATGCTAGGTTTTGGATGGATAGTATCTTTGAGCCTGAATTTTTGATGATTAGTATATTTGCAGAAGGCTTTTGGAGATTTCATGGGAATATGAGGTACATTAATACATTTGGCCTAAAATTCTGACGAAGGTTTCCAATGGAGAAGGTATATTGTGGTCAAATTTGGTTTTTTTTTGAAAAAAAAACTGATTTCATCGGAATTCCGATGATAATGCAACATTTGGTTTCGACGGAGAAGGAATTGGCAATGACATTTGGGTTTTTTTAGAAAAAGTGCTCGCGTTCGTCGAAATTCTGATGACCGTGTGCATTACTTCAAAAAAAAGAAAAGACCAAGTCATTTCATAAATCCCACCTGTTCGTCCCATCGGCCTCTTCATCCCGCCTCTACCATTACAAAATCCCACCTCTGTAGGGTACCAGTCATGGAATGAAGTGGTGCTACAGGAGCAACTATACCAGGATACCAGGCGATGGGAAACTTTCCAGCTTCATGGTAGGAATTTTGTTATGTTTTTTTGTTTGCCATTTGTTTAGGGGCATTTTCAAGTTTTGGGAATTATTTAATGTAATAAGGGCATGTTTTGGGCCCATTTGTAAGTCATTTGGCATTTTGTTAGGGGTGTATGGGTTTAGGATTTAAACAACAGTTAAAAGCCTTTTCCAGACTAAATCCTTGTATATAAGTGTATAATGTTTAAACCAACATTAGAAAACTGTTTACCGGTTTGGTGTTTGCAGAACAGTTAAGTAACTATTTGTTTTTTGCTTCTTATTCCCTCCAAATCAATTGGGGATGTGGGTTGGAGGAATTGAATAGTTGAGTAAATATGCCTCCTAGTTGTGTGTCTACCATGTGAAGTGGCCTGAACGTGGTAGAGTATGGGCAGGAAGAATGTACATTATCATTCTCATGGTCATTTGCAGGAACGAGCCGCGGGTAGAAGAAGTACACACGTGGTAGGGCAACATCTCTATGTGCTTTCCATGAGAGTACATATGAACAGGAGTTGTGTGGGAATGAGTTCGGTATTGGAGATTGAAGTTTGACAGATTGTAGAGTTGTTGTGTCAGTCTAAATTTTCTGCTCAACAACACCATGTCATCCCAGTAGGTTCCCCTATTTATTTTCCCTCACATCTCATTGTGTGTTTTAGTCCTCTTGAAGCCTCCCCATCAAGTGGTTCCTCCCATGCTAATTCTAGCAAAAGAATCTGGATCAATTACGCACTCTAGAAGTCATGGGTAGGGGTCTAGTAAGTCAAGAAGTTATTGTTGGGCCATCCCCTAATGAACATGAAGGAGGGAGGCAGACATAGGTTCCATGTGGGTTTAATCGCTGCAAGAAAAAGGTAGGGTATAATGAACAAATTCATTGTTATACATATTCAAATATTTAGATTCAAAGTTTATTATAGATTTATCAAATTAATTGCCAATAGCAGAGATGGTGAGGGGTTTCTGTAATATGATATGATCGATTTAAAACAAGAATTTCTTACAAGACCTAAATCGTTGAACAATCCTACAATCATGTATTAATTATACACTGCATTTAAAATAATGAACAATATAGTTAGCCTGAAACATATTAACACTACTTTCCATATTTAAAATATCCTAATTAAGGAGAGGGATGACCTAAACCTACATGATCGAGTGCCATTATGTAAAATATATCCTAATTATGGATGCTAGTATATATGGTTGTGACTGAAAAATCCCTACTGCAGAACCGTGAGAGTACTGTGTAATGATCCAGTGATATTTTTTGTCGGTGTTTTGGAAGGGAGCATAAGTGTACCATTTGGAAGGTGGTATAAAATGGAAGCTGAGAGGTATAAGGTTATGAGGTGTGGGTTAGGATAAGATACGGAGGTAAGTGATGAAGGATGTAATGGTGAAAGAGTAAGTTAGGATATGTTAGGGGTTTGGAAGGTAGGAAAGTGAATGGGGGGAGATAAAAGGATGTGAAGGATGGAATGGGGTTAGGTAGGTGAAGTAAAAGTAAGTGTGTATGAGGTTAAGGTTTAGGATAGGATGTAGTAAAGTGGAGGAGGTTAAGACAGGGGATATGAAAGGTAGATGGAATGTAATAATGATAGGAAGTGAGGTAAAGGTAATGAGGTGTGGGTTAGAAAATAGGATGTAGGAAATGGAAGGAAGGGTCATATCACTTTGAGAGTTTTCACCAAGATGAGTAGCCTGATTATGGACCTCAAATCTTACAAGCCATGAGGATCCACTTGTAGTAGAGGAGCATATACTTGCATCTTGGGAGCTTATTAGGAGTTCAACTTGAATTTGGGAAATACACATAGAGGAGATAGAATATTGATCAATACACATTACCTAACCTTATCATGAATAAATACAAGAGGTATAGACTATACCAAGCACATATCATGAGCCAAAGGATCATATTCGAGAGTTTCTTCATCTCTAATCCTCTACATTTTTAAGATCCACAAATGGGGTTGAGGATAAGTCTTGGTTACTTAGCTTGGACTTATGCTTTGGGTTGCATCTATATGTGAGCAACTTAAAGGCATAAATTTCAATACAATTTTTGAGAGGACTTGATTCCACCTTGTGGTACTAAGAGGATAAAATGCACCAACTCACATTGGAAACCCTCTCTAGATACCATTTTGGAGTGCTTCAAAGTGTGTTCTATTTCAAAATATTTTTGATAGAGATGCATAGATGTGTTTCACAATTTACATAATAAGGTTTCATAGTGGCTCAACATGAGAGTTAGTTTTTGGAGTTCTTGTAGTTTGTAGATTACATTCAAGACAAGCTACTTGTCAATTATTTCATTAAGGGTGGAAAGCCCAAAATTTTAGTTTTCCTACACATGGCCAATCCAAATGAATTTAGGGTTGCTATGGCAAAGTATCTTATGGAAAAGGAGGTACATGGGAGGACACAAGAGGCATGAGAGAAGTTTGTGACCTTGATGAAGGGACTAAAGTGTCCATAGGCCTCTCTATCCTTCAAAGGATAATTTAGACTTATTATATGATTTACAAAGAAAAACCCAATAGTATCAATATTAGGGACAAAGGTCTAGAGCATAGTAGGGGCCATAGGGTAGTCACATATGACCATCATCGACACAAGGATATTTTAGGTATGAGAGACTATAGGGCTGTAAAGCTAGGCCTTCTGTGACTCAACAACCTTTTAGGGGAGAATCTAGTGTTTTTAGTAATTAGGATCTTCTAATTATGGTGAGGCCTAGCCAACATAGGGTTATATGAGAGGCACATGTTATGTATATGTTAGTATCAGATAGAGAGTACCCACAAGGTTTTAGAGTAGGTGGACACCATCCTAGGATGTAAAACTAGATAGTTGATATGTGGGTCTTTACACTCCCAACCACTCAACATATACCACCATGGGTCTTTACCCTCCAAAACATACAAAGGTCAAAGGAAGATTCACTACTGCAATACTCACTTTTTGTGACAGTCTCAAGCACTTAGGACAGTCACTCCTTTCATGGCCATTCTTCTTCACACAACATTCTCTAACATTAATTATGATGATTGTGTACCTCCTTAAACCTTCCACCAACACCTAACTCAATAGTAAACTCTTTCCCAATCTCGCTAATGGACTACTTAACTCAACTCACTATGAAATTATGATGGTCAATGCAAGGTTTAGGATAGTAGTAATTAGGATCTTCTAATTATTGTGGGGCCTAGCCAACATAGGGTTACATGAGATAGGGGTAAGTTCAATAGTGATTTCTCCTTCAATTCTTGATGAATGCTTCATTGCCTGTTCACTTGAAATTGAATTGATTTTATAATTTAGAGATCACTTGAATTGTAGGTAAACCCCTTCAAATGACAGGGTAGGCTTCCTTTTATACCTAATATATGTCTTGAAAGCATTTTATCGAGATGAATTTAAATTAAAGTACTTTCTCTTCTATCTGGTATTGGTGGAGCAGAGGTTGCATTGCATCATCCTAGGATACATATTTCCACAGATACAACACAAGTTAAATATATCCCAAGTCGATGCAAAGCAACCTCTACTCTAGAGATCACCAAAAAATAGAGAAAGAACTTTAATTTAATGCCATCAAGATAAAAGTCTTTAATCAAGACAGATAAATGGTATGCAACTGTATCTATTTGGAATGCATTACCCGAACACCATAATCGATCAGTCGCCTTTGAAAAGAAAGTGGTATGATGAAATATTTAGGCATAAAATAGATGAAATGCACTCCATACTACTACTGCACAATATTTTGGTTGATGATATTTTTAAAATAGTAAAGGAAGGTGTATGGAACAACCGAATTCTTATCATTATAAACAATGAATATTTTAAGATCTTTTTATGATGTGTAAGTTGAGAATATTTTATGAAAGGTCCCTAAATGAATACACTTTAAACTGATTTTAGCAATGACAATCAGATGTAGACAAAATGAATGCTTTTTGGATTAGGATGGTACACATAATCTACTATCAAAAGGTTTCTTTGGAAAGTATATGATTCAAAACTAAGGAAATGTAATTATTTACAAGTTTTAACCTTCTTAGATGCAAAATCCCTTATTTAGCCTCTCACAAACCCTTAAAAGTAGGGTTTCTCATATACCCTTCTTCCAAACACTATACCATCAAAATGATGATGTATTCACCTTTCATTTGAAATGTCTAAACACTGTCAATCATAAAATGTGCCCCTCCTTAAGGCAGATTTGCTACTGCTGCTCCTTAGCAAACAATTTCTCCACTCTTACATTCACCATAATGGACCTTAAGACGGGCTAGCTTAAGCAAAACACACTAAGCTTTGACTGCTTAGGTGTGTTGTGGGCACATTCCTTCCCTTGACGTCCTTTTCCATCCATTTCTGTCAAAACACAATCACCGTTATCATTTGAATTCAAATAGTGTTCCCGCGTTTGATTGCATAGAACAAAACAAATGGCATAGGAAACTCTTGTCTACCTCACAGATGTCATATAATACCTCCCCATTGAGATATTATCATGTCCTTTCTTGCTTTATGCAGAAGATGAAAGACATAAGCATCCTCACAATGCAGTCAATGCAACAAATAGATTTCCATTTCGATTAGTTTTATTTGCTAACATACTCTCTGCTTGTGTCAAAATGGGAGCTTTGGAACAGAGTATGGGCTTCCATCAAAGTAGAAGGTAAGGGAAATTAATATCAGATGCTTACAATTTGAAATTCTTTGTTTGACATGTTTGGAAAATGTGGAAGTATAGATAAAGGGCATGAATTGTTTGGTCAGATGCCTCAAAGAAATGTGGTCTAATGAAATGCTATGATTGCAGGATATGCACAAACAATGTTTGTTGAAATGGATTTACAAAATTCCAATGAAATCTGATCAGTGGGTATAAAGTCAAACCCTAAAATGGCCAATAGGCTTTACCCTCTACAACCTTTTCCAGTATTCTTCCAGTCTGTGCAAAAATGAGAGCTTTGGAGCAGGATACAAACATCCGTCATAGAGATGTTGTAGTGCAACTTCCCAGGTAGACATGTATGCAAAATGTGTAAACTTAGACAAGGCAAATGAATTGTTTAACATAATGTCTCAAAGATAATCATTCTCCTGGAATGTATTTTGTAATCTCCATTAATATTCGACTATCTTCACTTAATAAGGGAATTAACTATAAGAAGTCAATTTGTTCCTACATGTTTCAATCCTCTTAAAAGAACATTGATTCAATCTTCATGAGTTTAGAATTAGTGAAAGATTCTCTTCTATAATTAGTGAGAGATTCTCCTCTATGGAGTTTGATAGAGTAATTTTAGCTTCTTATTTTATTGGTCAAGTTGTGAAAATGTTTTATGTTCTTTTCACTTTTAGCTATCTAAATTTTTCAAGAATTTTATCTCTAGATTTAATATTTCTTTTCTTGCATGTATCTATTAATTTTGAGATAACAGATCTTTCCTTCATGAATTGATCCTAGTTTATCCCTTTAACCTTGATTAATTTATTTAGAGTGTTTAGTTCCATTTTAATCCTTTCTTTTACAATTAAATATTATTAAAAAATTGTATTATTGTTCCAAATTTTGTGGATATTTAAGACTACAAAATTTTTACTAGAGCACTTATCTTGGTACTTCTTACTTTTAGAAGCTCACTCCTCTAATGTTTGATAAGATGGATATGAATGATTCACCTTAAACTATATTTTTTTAAAGATGAAGGTTCATTTGGGGTTTAGATGATCTTCCATGACCAAGTCAAAGGAAAGTGATATAAACCTATTTTAAAAGTTATATTATCATTATACTCAAGCCATTTGGAAAATATAAAAAAATATATCCAATCTCTTAACTATTTTTCTCAAACCTAGCATTTTGTTTGCCCGTGTGAGTGCTCCATTCCTAGAACTAATAAATAAAAAGCGTATTCACGTAGATAAATGAATTAAAATCAATTTGTGATAGTAAACATTCACATAGCATGTATAATTAATTTATTTATGATAGATTTTTAAATGTAATAAATTATCTCCTATAGTTATCTCCTAAAGGTGGGGCAATTAGGTCCATATATGATGAAAAACAAAATAAATAGTTTGAAGATAATATTAGTTACCTAAAGGATATTCCACTTGATTATCTAGTATATACTAACTATTTTGACAAATTTTTGAAACCATTAGAGGTACCTTTTGCTTCTATAGATGAGGCATTCATTCATGTTGAAGTTGTGATAGCTTATTTGCCTCTTTGAAAATTGATTTTAATTTTTGTAAGAGGATGTGTGTGTGTGTATTCTATATTATTTAATATTACTTATTGCTCCAGACTGCCTTAAACCCTAGCATTTTGCACCTCTTTTCTACCATTTTTATAGACAACAAATTATCCATATGAATTATCATATACTTGTAACCTCCATCCCAAACCACCAATTTCACTCTTCTTCCTTTGTGTACCTCTTTTATTCTTCCATTACCTCTTTGCTTACCTAAATTCAATCCAAAACATAGTGTATATACCATCAAAAAAATTCCATATTTGATTAATATTATCCACAACATATTGAAAAGACAAATACCACACTTAATGTGTCATCAACTAAAAATAATTTACTTACATATTAAAAGAGTTCAATAATGGAGAAACATCCATGCAGTGCTCTACACATGTCCTCAAAGGTTCAAGAAATACTTATGCTCTATTGGTCCAAACTTTAAATCACTTTCCATGCATGAAAATAATTGCAACCATACACAATTTCCCACCCAATAGATTCTCTCAAACTGGTTTACTATCTTAACATAGGGTCAAGGAAAAGCGGGCCAAAATAGGATCCAAGTGTCTTAAAAGCCTTCAAGACCATAGTGGTGAGGATTGAATTTCTTTCTTTAGTGGTATCTTTCTCTAGATTCATTAGTTGGGGATTCTATTAGGACCTTTTCCTAATTAAAAATATATATAAAGATTACATCCCTAATTATTGCATTCATAATAGAATAAATTTCTGCAATATTGAGACTAAATTCATAATAGATTTATAGTGATGAATAAACAAATATTTAAGATTCTCAAAAATTTGATGTTTTCTTTCTCCTAACCATCATTGGATATTGGGTGATCTTTGAGGCATTATGTCAAACAGTTCATGTGCCTTATGTAAGCTTACACATTTTGCATGCATGTGTACCTAGGCAGTTGCACTACAACATCTATACTCACTAATCACTTTTAGTTGGAAGTTTCTAAATCAATTTCAAACACATTTTGTGCATATCCTACAATCATAGCATTCCATTATATCGTGTTTCTTTGATGTATCTGACCAAACAGTTCATGCGATTTCATGTCTATACTTCCAAATTTTCCAAACATGTCAAACAGAGCATTTCCAACCGTAAGCATCTGATATTAATTGCCCTTACCTTCTACTTTGATGGAAGCCCATACTCTGTTCCAAAGCTCCCATTTTGGCACAGGTAGAGAGTACATTAGCAAATAAAATTGATTGAAATAGAAATCTATTTGTTTCATTGACTGCATTGTGAGGACACTTATGTCTTTCATCGACAACAGAAAGCAGGAAAGGACATGAGAATATCTCCTTGAGGAGGTATTCTATGACAGTTGCGAGGTAGATGAGAGTTTCTTATGCCATTTGCTTTGTTCTATGTAGTCAAATGTGGGAACACTGCTTGAATTCAAATGCTGACTGTGATTGTCTTTTTAACGCAAACGGACGGGAAGGGATGTCAAGGGAAGGAATGGGCCCACAACACACCTAAGAAATCAAAGCTTAGTGTGTGTTGTTTAAGGCCGGCCCCTTAAGACATCATAATTGATTGGCTCCTCACTCCTAAGACCTTCAAAAGTCTTTAATGACTTCATTGAGTCCTTTGGTCTTCCAAATGCACCTACACCAACTTGAATTCTCCTTCAATGCTTGATTGTCAATTCACTTGGAATTGAATTTATTTTATAATCAAGAGATCACTTGAATTGTAGGTAGACCCCTTCAAATGACAGGGTAGGATTCCTTTTATACCTAATATATGTCTTGAAAGCATTTTATCCTGATGGCTTTAAATTAAAGTACTTTCTCTTCTATCTATTATTGGTGGAGCAGAGTTTGCATTTCATCATCCTAGGATACATATTTATGCAAATACAACACAAGTTAAATGTATCCCAGGTCAATGCAAAGCAACCTCTACTCCAGAGATCACCAGAAAATAGAGAAAGAACTTTAATTTAATGCCATTAGGATAAAAGTCTTTAATCAAGATAGACAAATGGTATGCAACTGTATCAATTTGGAATGCATTACTTGAACACTGCAATCAATTAGTCGCCTTTCAAAAGAAAGTGGTATTATGAAATATTTAGGTATAAATAGATGAAATGCACTCCATACTACTGCTGCACAATATTTTAGTCGATGATATTTTTAAAATAGTAAAGGAAGGTGTATGGAACAACTGAATTCTTATCACTTTAAACTATTTTATGAAAGGTCCCTAAATGAATACACTTTAAACTATTTTTAGCAATGACTATCAGATGTAGACAAAATGAATGCTTTTTGGATTAGGATGGTACACATAATCTACTATCAAAAGGTTGCTTTGGAAAGTATATGATTCAAAACTAAGGAAATGCAATTATTTACATGTTTTAACCTTCTTAGATGCAAAATCCCTTATTTAGCCTCTCACAAACCCTTAAAAGTAGGGTTTCTCATACACCCTTCTTCCAAACACTATACCATCCAAATGATGATGGATTCACCTTTCATTTGAAATGATGGGTTTTTAATGGTAATTTAATGTTCTTTCATATTTTTGTATACATTCTTTATAATAGCGTATTATATTTATTTGTTCTATTATGGATAATGGTGTGGGTTAGACGGCTTTGCCGTCGATGCATGAAAGCATTGAACGAGTTCTGGTTTTAAAAATTACATGAAACATTTTTAATATATTTGATTCAGTGTTATTTGCAAAAAATGATTATCAATGATGTTTCCTTTCTCCAAGAATTGTCTAGGATCTTTCCGTCAGATAATATGTAACATCAAATGACTAAATATTTTCATTACAAATGCTTATTTTATTTAATTATTATCTAAGCTTGAATTAAAATTTATATCTATACGGAAGCAAAACATACAAGCTGAAGAGTCATGTGCAAGCAAATATTGTAAAAGAAAGCAACCAAGCATTATCTTGAATGACATGGAAACAAGCTCATTAGTTGCCTAGAAGAGAGCAATTGGAGAAAAGCAGAGGAAAGTGTTTAAGGGTGATAAATAGATAGAGAGTATGCAATACAAACAAACAATGTCTGGAGTGTTTGATGTGACGTCTCTAATTTATGTCCAAAGGGACTAATTGGTTTTGGAGTTCCTGCAAAACCTATTGGGCCACGCTTGGAGGAAATCAATGTGTTCATGCAAGGAGCACCTTTTTTCTATTATGAGAATGATTATTTTGCACCAAAGGATATTTGGAAGTCAACATCCAATAATTTCTATAGTGTGGAACCATAGTTGGCAGACTCAAAGTAATTTTCAGTTTTTAGAAGACCAAGAGGTTATGTACACAATCTCCCAATAGAAGGGCGATTTCAAGCATTACCTCTCCCCCCCATGACTATTCATGAAGAACTTCCTCAGACAAAGGACTATTGGCCTCCATGGGATGAAAGAAAAAAATTGAAGCATAGACTCTAGATGATGTGGTGGTGTCCTTCGTGAAGAACTCTACACTATAATTGAAAATTCATGAGGGAAACTGCAAGATAGTGAAGAGAAATAAAATCTTGAAAAGTGGGAAGAAGGGATCTTGGTTTGGGTGGGGCCAAGTGAGGTGGCTCCTCTAGAGGTTGATGAGGTAGAAATCATATTAGGATTTGAGAAAGATAACACTCATGGAACTTCATGTGCGAGTGATCGATTGCAGTGTTTGGGTAATGCATTCCAAATAGATATAGTTGCATACCATTTATCTATCTTGATTAAAGCCTTTTATCCTGATGGCATTAAATTAAAGTACTTTCTCTTCTATCTGTTATTGGTGGAGAAGAGGTTTCTTTGCATCGACCTGACCTACCACCTATTGGCAGGTCAGGTCGATGCAAAGCAACCTCTTCTCCACCAATACCAATGTGTGGGAGAAAAAGCGAGACTAGGTTATCATGCCCTAATCCTACCTTTTGACACACATTACGGAATACGAAAGAGCCTAGAGGTATCACACAACTGGCTACTTCTTTTTGTGAAAGAGAGAGCCATGGGCTACCTATTAGGATTTCTATTCCTTTGTTGTAATTGAAAGGTAAGATTATGCAAGTTCAATTCCTAACCCTAAAATGCAAGTATGAACTAATAACAAGATTGCAGAATTGAACTTAAACATTGGAAAGCTAAAAACACAAGGACAAGACAAGAATGCAGATGCATACCCAGAGTCAAAATTTGATTGAAAATGTTCGGGACGGGGGCGCGGGCGCCACTGTCCTGATTCTGTCCCAGAAACTGCACCTGAAACTGCTGTTTTGCACTCTAGAAAACTGTCGAAAATGCTGTCTGTCAGGAGGACCAGGGCGCCCAATGCCTCTGTCCCAGGGACCAGGGTGCCCAGCACCCCTATCTTGGTAGGACCAAGGTGCCCCATGCCCCTGTCTTGGTCTTTTGCTCTGCAATTTGGTGTGGAGTGTTGTCTCAACCAGCTTTTCCCAGATCTGTAACATGCAGCGTCGTCCGAGTCCCGAAACCTGCACTTATATCTGAAGAGGGTGTTTGGGCGGCTATATAGGGTTTTTCCTTAGTCAAACCCCCGCTTTGGTGATTTCCACCTCCACAAATAGCCAAGTTGTATTGTAAAAGTAATGTGTGTGCAGACCTTGTGTGTGTGCAAGATCTAAAATGCAAGTAAGCAAACTAGAGCAACCTAGAAAGTAAACCCTAATTGCTTGTAAATGATAATGTAAATGCTCTAAATCAAGATGCAAAGTGATCTAAAGCATGAATAAATGATATATTGAAGCTTATGCAAAGACATGAAAACAACATGAAATCATACCCAACCCCCAAGGGAGAGGTACAAGCCAATCTTCAGTCAGTAATCTCCTATTGTTCTTCAATGTCTTCCAAGCCCTAAATGGATGAATGGAATTGATAAATGCTTGATAGAGGGATGTTGAATGTTGTTGAAGTCTTCAAAGATCTGCTCTTTCACTGCATATGAGGTTCCTCAAAACAAAAATTGGATCCTTTCAAATGAAGAAAGAGAGCTCTTATGTATGAAACCCTAGGTCGTAATTTCGTCTTTTGGCCAACCTAGAGATTGAATATCCCACCAATTTCTTGGGGTTAAGCTTTATTTTATGATTGGATCATGCTCCTAAAATTTTGGGAAAAATGTCCGGGACCGTGTGCACTCCGGGCACCACAGTCCCGACAACTTTTCACCAAATTTTTAGGGCCGTCGGATATGATGATTTTAGAGAGAATCCCGAAGTTACAGGTGATTACGAGATGTTTTGACCTCGAAATCAAGCCCCCAAGTTCAAAATAGGACTTAATTAGGGTTTTTGATTAGATGATGTATTGGAGGAATAACATGAAAAGGGGCACACTTTAATGAAAGGGCCCAACTTTATGATGTGAAGGATGATGAAATAGGGCCTTAGACCTAATTAATTTGATTAATTAAGTGCTAAAGGAGAAATGCAATGCAAAATGTAAAATGCACCAAGGCGGGTGCTAAACTAGCTGTGAAATTGTACCACCCTAGCAAGTGTGTACAATTTACAACGCTACATTTAGCCCTCACTTTAGTGGTCATATGAGTACTACGTGCATATGCAAGCTAAAGTACAGAAAGTAAACATCATTTGAAAAAGGATATATCCATAAGTTGTCGGACGAAGCCCCCAGCGGTATCTGCAGTACACAGTTAGGAACCGCACCCTACAAAACACACGTTAGATCACAAAATCACCTAATGCTTACTAAGGAAGGTGATGAAATTTGTGAGTAGCTATATGCCCCCTCCTATTTTGACTTGCTTATTAGGGAGGTGAAACAGGGTAGCATGTTTACTTACGACAAATTGTGTAAGAGAGTATTGATGAGGGATGTTCACTGAAAAGGCTTCATCAGAGCACTTTTTGGAACATCTCGAGAGTAGGAGAATGAAAATATGATTCCTATGCAACAAATGGTTCAAAAATCGCATCTCCCAAACTCAAGTTATGATGAAATGAGTGATAGAGGAAAATTAGGGTTTTGAAAGTAAAGGTAAAGGAATGAAAGTATATACCTTGAAAGTGACATTTGCATTTGTCACTTTGTTGATTTCTGAATATTGTTTATTGCAGTGGAGCCCACATAGCCATCATCATGCCTTCACGATGACCGGAGCATCCCACGAGGAGTGAGATCCTATGACAAGCCATGATCGACGACAAGCCACTGGACGAGGTGAGTTGACTGAACGTTGACTTTTGATTTTCTGCATTTGACTTTCTGTGATCATTTGCGGGCCCTGGAATCTAACCGTGGGTCCCACACAGGGCACCATGGTCCCTGTGGGGCGCCATGGTCCCTTCAGGGTGCCATGGTCCCTGACAGGGCGCCATGGTCCCTGACAGGGCGCCATGGTCCCAATCAGGACTTGGCGAGAGATGTCAGGGTTAGCATACGATGTTCGACAGTTTGCATGAATGATTTTGATGATTGAGTACTGATTATAGTTATGTTTTTGTGTTGCAGGGTCTCCCATACATGAGAGAGCATACGGCGGGGTAGATTCTTCGTAGTTTGCGAGATCAGATTCCCCAACTGACTCAGGCAGAGAGAGACACATTATCGATCGTGGGTTTATGGTCTATGATTCTTATGTCGGCCATTCGATTTCATCCCGTGATGCTGATGGCACTCATGGAGTGATGGGATCCTGACACATGCACATTCCAACTTCCAGTAGGGGAGATGATGGTGACACTTGAGGATGTGTACCGCATTCTTCGCCTACCGATCAGAGGAGCTACCGTGACATATGTGACCGATCGGTCAGTAGAGGATCATCAGAGGGAGTAGGTATATTGCATAGGGAGAGTCATGCCGAGTGAGATGAGAGGTCGTATCATGGTCAGCTGGCTCTTACATCCTACAGGAGAGGTGCCCCTCATGAGACATCTTATGATAGCCATCATTGCACTAGCCGTCTGCCCTAATGGGTGAGGTATGCACATGCATGGGGGTCTCACATGGTGCATCAGGGCTATGGAGAGACATAGGAGAGTGTATGCTTGGGGTTGGAGTATGCTTGCACATCTCTATCACAACCTCGAGGAGTATGTTTTCAGACAGGGTTGCAGCTTGATGACATGCACACTTCTACAGGTGTGGATATTTGATCACTTTACATGCACCAGGCCTGTCGGCTATCCGATGAGTGCAGCTAGCGAGTGACCTAGGGTATTTTCTTATCCACTTACCAGCGAGTGGAGATTTGGAGATCTAGTGTATTGGAGAGTGACATTTGATAGATTGACAACTAAGGTGACCGTGTGGAGACCATATCTACGGATGCACAGATGGGATGGGATGGAGAGACAGTTAGCATGCTTACAGAGGAACTGCCTACTGAGAGGGCGATATCCACACATCATAGTCCCATTCTACTTTGACCGAGTACGGAGGCAGTTTGGGCTAGAGCAGTGTGTTCCAGCCGATGTGCCCATCTACACTCGACACTCACGAGTCCTTCCCAGACCTAGAGCAGTAGCGAGACCTATGATAGATGATATCGAGATCATAGATATAGAGGGGTCCGACCAGGATGTGGTCACTGATTATGCTGCAGATCCTGGGGCACAGTGCAGGTATCTCTCATGGTTTATGAGATCATACCCAGGGCCTATCTTTCCACCAAATCACCCGACAGGCCATCCAGGCCCATGGAGACATGGAGACCAAGATGAGGATCAGGGATCCAGGTCGGAGGAGGGATAGGGTCATGAGGAGGTAGGAGATCTTGATCCACCCATAGGGGATTAGCCTAGTGCCAAGGAAGAGGAGGATGATGACACAGATATAGATGAGGAGAATGAGGATGTAGGTGAGGATGCGAACGAGGATGAGGATGAGGATAGAGATGATGAGGAGGGGTCAGATGTTGCTCCCCACCATTCAGGAGATGATACCATAGCCCTGGATCCTCCTCTTATTCCCCAAAAGGGGGAACATGAGGCGATACAGAGACCTGTTTCTAGTACGGGCCAGGCTACACCCATCGTGCACAGATTATTTGAGCGTGGGGAGCCTAGTAGTTCCCAGTCATAGATGCTACCATATCACGATCCCTACTAGCGTGAGGGAGATCCAGGTATAGTAGGTTTAAATTGATTGATTGATGTTTTGATGATATAAAATGGTACTAATACAATTTCTATTCTACTGCTATAGCTAATGTGCAGGAGTGGCGTTCTCTGATCCAGCAAGCAGTGACAGATATTTCTACGATGGTGCAGATCCCTAGTTCCTCATAGGTTTCTTATAGACCTCAAGGGAACACGGTTCGGCATGATGATTTGTTTTCCCCATTTCAAGTACAGGTAGAGATATGGAGGGAGAGAGAGCAAGCTCTATCAGAGGACCTTCAGCGGGCACAGCATGATCTAGCAGTAGCTCAGGCCGAGGCTACCTCGTATCGCACGATCCTTATGGATAGGGATTGTAGGAGTTCCTCTCGGAGCCATTCACGATCTATATCATGGTATACCCCTATGGGTTCACCTGCACGACCGGATCAGGAGGGAGCATCTAGTCGTCACTCTCCAGCCACCAGCCCTAGGGATAGGAGATGATCTTATGATGTAGGGTAGGTCACATTTTGGATGTGTAGTGACCTACCTTTGTATATTGATCCACACACATATATATATATACATGCTTCTTTGTCTCAAACGTGTTATCTTTAATGTCTAAAAACAATGGGTATTTTGATTAAAGTTAATACATTTGGTAGATGTACACGTATGTTCCGAATTTAATTTCCATGTGATTGATTTCTCAATGCTCCATGATTAAATTGATACATGTGTGACTTAATTAAAATATTTAATCAAGTACTACATTGATGATAGGGAAGAAAAATATGTGTTAAGCCTAAGAATCATATAACTAATGTGATTTAATTTGAATTTAAACACAACATGACACGCTTCAACTTAACACATAAGGATATTGTATAATATGCCAACATGATGAAAAATGTAAATCTTTTGCAATTTACATAAATGAATTCAAGACAAACCATAAAGTAACAAAACACGCTTGTCAGGAACGAAGCAATATAGATTAAACAAAACATCATTTAATTCCATTTGCTCTAACAAAGATATGCTAACATATTATCCAATTTTGAAGAAGTGAGAAAGGAAATAGATGAATGATAAGGAATGAGGAATTAAGCATAGTATCTATGCAAGTGCATAGCGTTTATAGGGTCTTTAAGAGATGTACCGTCTACACCCGCTATTTTATATGCACTTGATCCATAATCTTCAATAATGATATACGGTCCAAGCCAATTAGGACTAAATTTTCCCTTTTCTTCAGGTAAGGCATTCACATTGCGCTGATTCTCATAGAGCACTAAGTCACCCACTAAGAAGGAACGTTGAATAACCTTATCATTATAGCTTCGTTGTAGAGTTTTGTGATACGCTTGAATATGCTCAAGAGCATTTATACGCTGTTCATCAAGCATCTCAAGCTGTTGAAGTCTTTGTTCTCTATAAGCGTCATCATCTACTATACCTTTGAGAGAAACTCTAAGTGATGGAATCTCTAATTCTAAAGGCATAATAGCATCAGCACCATAAACAAGATTATAAGGTGTAGTTCTGGTAGCAATTCGTATGCTCGTTCGGTAGGCCCAAAGAGCATAAATTAGCTGAGTACTCCAATCCTTACCATGCTTATTCACAGTTTTATGAAGAATTTGTTCAATTATCTTATTGGATGATTCGGCTTGACCATTTGATTGAGGATAGTATGGTGTAGAAAATCGATGTTTGATATGATACTTCTCGAGGAATTTCTTCACGTCCTTGTTCTTAAATGATGTCCCATTATCAGAGATTATAGTGGAAGGTATCCCAAATCGAGAAATAATGTTTTCTAGAAGAAATCGACAAATCACTTCAGTAGTAGTAGAGCGAAGGGGAATGGCTTCTACCCACTTTGTAAAGTAATTTGTTGCGGTTATAATGAAAGTATGTCCTTGAGATGAAGGAGGGGAGATTTTACCGATAAGATCCAACCCCCATGCAGAGAAAGGCCAAGAAGCTACATGAGAACGAAGTTTTTGGGCAGGAGCATGAATCAAATTATTATGTTGTTGACATTGATGACATTTCTTAACAAATGAAAAAGAATCTTGTTGCATAGTTTACCAATAATATCCCATACGAAGAAATCTTTGAACCAAGGATTTGCCTCCAAAATGTCCCCCATAGGCACTTGAATGGGCCTCTTCAAGGGCAATAGGGATTTCTGATTTGTTAAGACAACGAAGGAGAAGACCGTTATAACCCCTTCGGTAAAGAACATTAGAAAGAATGATATATCTAGCGGACAGCTTGCGAACTCTAGCCCTAGTGTTCCTATTAGCGGAATCAGAAAAGGTACCATCAGTCAAGTATCTTACGATATGCGAATACCATTCATCTGAGTCTATAAAGTCGCAACATGTCACCAAGCTAGAATCATCTACAATAGCTGGAGAAATAAGGTTGTGAATAACAAATTTAAGATCAACCATAGGGTCCTCTAAAGATATCAAAGAAGCCACACATGCCATTGCGTCCACATGTCGATTATCTTTTCGAGGAACAGGTTCCATGGTGTAAGAATCAAATTTTTGTAACAAAGAGATAGCAAGGTCTTTATATTGTGATAATTTGTCTTGTTTTGCTTGATATAGTCCTGTTACTTGTCTTATAATCAATTGAGAATCTCCAAAAATATGTATGTGTTTTATATTCAAAGCTAAGGCTGCCTTTATTCCTGCTATAAGAGCCTCATACTCAGCGATGTTATTGGTACATAGGAAATTGAGACGATAAGATAAGGGAATAGACTTCTTTGTAGGAGAAATCAGAACAACACCTGCCCCTGATCCCGTACGACACTTAGAGCCATCAAAGTATAACTCCCAAGTTTCATCTTTCTCTGTACAAAGAATGAACTCGTCAGGAAAAGACTCAGGGTTAGGGAAGGAGAAAGGTGAAGGGGCCTCAACTAGGTGGTCGGTCAACGCTTGCCCTTTAATTGCTCTTTGTGAAACAAATTTAAGGTCAAATTCAGTTAACATCATAACCCACTTAGCTAGGCGTCCTGATAAATCAGTTTTAGAGAAAAGATGCTTCAAAGGATCAAACTTTACCATGACGTGGACTTCTGAATTTAAGAGATAATGTCTCAATTTCTGAGTCGCAAACACCAAGGCCAAGCATTGTCTTTCTATCGCAGAATATCGGGTCTCATAATTGAGTAAGGTACAACTTATATAATAAACCAGACACTCCTTACCATCTTTATCATGTTGTGCCAATA
Organism: Cryptomeria japonica; assembly: GCF_030272615.1. Classification (NCBI taxonomy): domain Eukaryota; kingdom Viridiplantae; phylum Streptophyta; class Pinopsida; order Cupressales; family Cupressaceae; genus Cryptomeria; species Cryptomeria japonica. The sequence continues at coordinate 579,861,450 of NC_081409.1, forward strand.
ATGCTGCAAGAGCATGAGAGGAAGTAGCTGTATAAAGAAGAAAGGGTTTAGAAGGTTCGGCCGGTTGAAGGATAGTAGGATTAGCCAAATACACTTTTAAATCTTCAAATGCTTGCTGACAATCCTCATTCCATTGAAAAGTGATATTTTTTTTGAGAAGTTGAGTAAAAGGAAAAGTACGATCCGCAAGTTGAGATACAAACCTATGAATAGCTTGAATCTTTCCTTGTAAGCTTTTAAGTTGAGACACATTTCTAGGAGGTGGCATGTTGACAATAGCATCTATTTTCTTAGTGTCCACCTCAATCCCACGATGCGAAACTATGAACCCTAATAGTTTTCCACTATCCACACCAAAAACACATTTTCGGGGATTCAAGCGCATGTGATATTTACAAATTCTTTCAAAGATTTGACAAAGGATTTTAATATGATCTATGCGAAGAATGGATTTGGCCAAAATATCATCAACATAATCCTCTAAAATCTTATGCATATAATCATGAAAGATAAGGGTCATCGCTCGTTGATAAGTTGCACTGGCATTTTTAAGTCCAAAAGGCATCATTATCCAACAAAACGTACCCCAAGGAGTGGTGAAAGCAGTTTTGAATTGATCTTGAGGGTTAATGTAAATTTGATTGTATCCTAAAAAACCATCCATGAAGGATAACAAGGCATGTCCTGCCGTAGAATCAACTATCATGTCAATGTTTGGAAGAGGGAAATCATCTTTTAAAGAAGCCTTATTTAAATCTCGAAAATCGGTACACATTCTTATTTTATTATCTGGTTTAGCCACAGCAAAAATATTTGAAATCCATGGGGAATAATCAATAGGGCGGATAAATCCAGCCTCCAATAACTTTTGAATCTCAGCCTTAACAAGCAGAGCCACCTTAGGATTCATTTTTTGAATCTTTTGTTTCACGGGCTTAGCATCAGGAACTAAGACAATGTTATGAGTAACAATCTTAGGATCTATACCAGGCATGTCAGAGTATGTCCAAGAAAAAATCTCGGGGAATTCATGCAATAAATCTTCATATTGTTTTTGTTCCTCTTCATCCAAACATTTTCCAATTTTAATAACTTTTTCTTCATTGCAAGGATCCATCTTAACATCAGTGGTGTCACTTATGAGAAGAGAAATAACTTTAATTTAATGCCATAAGGATAAAAGTCTTTAACCAAGATAGATAAATGGTATGCAACTGTATCTATTTGGAATGGATTACCTAAACACCGCAATCGATTAGTCGCACACAAAGTTCCATGAGTGTGATCTTTTTCAAATCTTAATATGATTTCTATCTCGTCAACATCTAGAGGAGGCACCTAACTTGGCCCCACCCAAACCAAGATCCCTTCTTCCCACTTTTCAAGATTGTATTTCTCTTCACTATCTTGCAGTTTCCCTCATGAATTTTCAATTATAGTGCAGAGTTCTTCACGAAGGACACCACCACATTGTCTAGAGTCTATGCTTCAATTTTTTTCTTTGATCCCATGGAGGCCAATAGTCCTTTGTCTGAGGAAGTGCTTCTTGAATAGTCATGGGGGGGAGAGGTAATGCTTGAAATTGCCCTTCTATTGGGAGATTGTGTACATAACCTCTTGGTCTTCTGAAAGCTAAAAATTACTTCGAGTCTGCCAACTCTGGTTCCACACTATAGAATTTTTTGGATATTGATTTCCAAATATCCTTCAGTGCACAAGCATCATTCTCATAATAGAAAAAAGGTGCTCCTTGCATGAAAACATTGATTTCCTCCAAAGCGTGGCCCAATAGGTTTCATAGGAACTCCAAAACCAGTTAGTCCCTCCGGACATAAATTAGAGACATCACATCACACACTCTAGACATTTTTTGTTTGTATTTCATACTCTCTATCTATTTATCACCCTTAAACACTTTCCTCTACTTTTCTCCAATTGCTCTCTTCTAGGCAACTGATGAGCTTGTTTCCATGTCATTCAAGATAATGCCTGCTTGCTTTCTTTTACGAAATTTGCTTGCACATGACTCTTCAGCTTGTATGCTCTGCTTCCGTATAGATATAAATTTTAATTCATGCTCAGATAATGATTAAATAAAATAAGCATTTGTAAAGAAAAGATTTAGTCATTCGATGTTACATATTATCTAACAAAAAGATCCTAGACAATTCTTGGAGAAAGGAAACATCATTGATAATCTTTTTTTGCAAATAACACTGAATCAAATAAATAATAAATGTTTAATGCAATTTTTAAAAATAGAACTCGTTCAATTCTTTCATTCACCGATGACAAAGTCATTTGACCCACATCATCTCTCGCTGTCGGAATTCCGATGACAACTAATGAAATGTTCGACAAGGATGTTGTATATCCGATGTCACTTCCATGTCGGATAGTCATCGAGGAGAAATCATAGCATCTAATAGAAATCCACTGATATTTGTGGTCAAGGGTGCAAATATAGCCGTCGTCAGAGGAGTTCATAACATCGCCGGACAACCGATGCAAATGGCATCATCGGGAAGCCCGACGACAAGTTTTTGATGGTAAAGTTGGTTGGAAGTCTGATGTTTGGTCGTCGCAAATCTGACAATTAGCCATTGGAAATTAGGCCCAAATTTACTAGTGGTAAGATCATTTCCTGTGCATATCTGATCTTTTCTTTTCTATATTTTTTACCTCTCCTTGGGTGTTGCTACAAAAGTATACCTGCTCTTCATTATTTGTTCTTTACCCTCTATAACTGCGATTGATTGTTGTGTATTTGCAAATGCACATTTTCTTTCTATCATAGATCTTCTTTTCTTCCTATAGTTGTCCTCTCATATATTGCAGGTTCACCCTACTTGTATACTTCTATGTTTGACTAGGATAAATCTCCTTGGCTGGTAGTCCTTTTGTAGGGATTTTCTTTCATTTGAGCATATTGCTTGTTCATATGGTCACTGTATTTGTTTGTATCTCTCTGCTAATAATAGAAGACCTATCCATTATCTTTTGTTGATGAAGTATTCCATTAAAATCCTTTATTCTATCAAGGGTTCTTATGGCTCCCAGATGATGAAAACACGGAATTTGTTTCCTCTCACATTTTGTATATCAAATTTATAGTTTAAAAACTATGTGCTCTTTGTCCATTTGCAATGATCTATAAGGTATAGCTCTTGAAATGCTAGATGTTTACATTTCATAACCTAATCTTCTCTTATCCTTAGGCTATGGTGACTATGGCTATTCTGATAAGGATACCTTTCATTCATGGGTATTAAGACTGTGTATACCATTTTACTTTAGATCCTCAGATCCATGGCCATTTTTGAGTCTACTATAACCTATGAAGGATGCTGCCATTTGATTTATTCCTTCATTCATTTGTACATGTGACACCTACAGGGCTGCTTGAAGTGTACATATGTTCCTTTCACATTCCATTGTCTTTCATCTCTACCACTCATGACTGCTGAAAATTGTATATGAGCTATAACCATTACCATCTTTAATTGCAAACCTTGGAGTTACTATTCTTCATTATCTTTTTCATGGATGTTACTTGAAGTCTACATTAAAGATTGACTAAGGCAATGTATCACTCCAATCACTATCATGCATTATGTGCCTATAATGGATCCTTGGATTACCGATGTCATATTCTTGAGGCATTGTCTTTGATGTGCAGCAAGACTCTTATGTGCTCATCATTATATTCACTGAATTTTGATATTATGCTACTCTGTCATTAGTTTGTTCAATCTACTCATTAAGGATTTGATGCCACTAAAGCCTTATTATTGCTATAAATGCTCATTGTAACTGAGCCTGAGATACACTTCTTTGTCTTCCTTGACTAATCTTGCATCACTGACAGTGCCATAAAAGGAATGCATCACTTGTCTTGAGATTGTGAATTCGAGCTATTAAGCCTTTTCTTTGATAATGACCTTGCATATTCTGATAATGGCTCTATCTTACTGCCATTTCTTCTCAATTACATGCTTCTTGTAGTATTCTTTGTCACTATATTCCTTTGAAGGTCTTCCTCACATGTGATTTGGTAATGAATACCTATAATAAAATATGCCCCTTGTCTATAACAAACATGTAGATTGACTAAAGCATAATCCATAATTGCTTTGACTATTCTAAGCTAATATGCCCTAATGGTATGACTCCTCCATGATGACTGTGTACCTAATTTTTATCTATGTTTTGGCACTTTGATTGGCATGATTGGAGTTATTGAGATTACTGCAAATCCTTTAGATTTCATTAACTTATCAACATATACAACTATTGCACCCATATCAGTCATATGACTGTGGCTTTTGTTTCATTATTGTGTGTTCCATCTTTGCATGTGGTCTGTGAGTGCCTATTTGTTGTGAGTTCTTTCTACCACACTAAGATGAATAGAATGAAATCATGAAGAGACTTCTACTATTTCCCTTTTCTTGCATTCACTGATTACTACTATATAATTGTAACCCTCACTTAGTTCTTATACCTAAGACAATGATATGAATGTTAGACACAATACACCATTGAGAGGGGGGTGAATCAGTGGTTCTCAACTTTCCCCTTTAACTATCCCTATGAAAGTATACCGATTAACAGTTCTAGCTGAATGCATACTTACCGGTTAGTGAGGAGACTAAATACAAATGCATTCACACAAAGGGACATCACATAACACCTATATGTATGAGGAAAACCCAAGATGGGAAAAACTTTGGTGAGCAATGTTGCTGGAGTCTACTACTCCAATCCAGCCTCACAATGTTTAGGGCACTAACCCAAGGAGCTCTAACCCTTGATTTAGGGCACCAACCCAAGGAGCAACAATCCCTAATTTAGGGAACCAACCCAAGGAGCACCAACCCCTAACTTGTTTGTGGGCTACAACCCAAAGGAGATACAACCCAAAGGAGATACAACCCAAAGGAGATACAACCCTTACACCGAGCTATAACTCAATGATCACAATGATAGCTTCAACTACAAAATTAGTTATACTATTACAAGTGAATCTTGTAACCATTTCATATAGCTCAATATGTCAGTGAGACACCTTCTCTGCTACACCGGTTCACTCTTCTATTGTTGCATTGTCGCTAAACTCTACTAGTTCACCTCTACTCTTCTTCTTCTCTCCTAGATCTCCTCCTCATTGATCTACTCTTTAGTCCTCTCAACTGTCTTCCTGCCAGTACAAGCACCTACCAGTTTTCTCCTCGGATGCACTCTAGCTACTATATCGATTTCTCAAACCATATCGGTTAAATCTATGTTAAACCCTATCATTGTTTAACCTTCACTCACTCAGTCCCTATTCTCTTCTTCTATTTTCACTTTGACTGATCTAATTATCTCATGCAACACTCAATCACTTTGCAACAGCCCTATCTTCTTCTCTTTAGCAACACCCTTCAATGATTTTGGCTTCCTTATTTATAACCTAGTTTTCCCACCAAAATCCAATTCATTTCACAAGCGGTTATGGTTTCCTCATCAACCTTGAGGAAAACCAAATCTAATCAAATCTTATCCAATCTGATCGCCCAGACAGTTGTGTAGACACCTAAAAATGTCTCATTGATCATGTACCAATTATTCATCTAATTGATTAAATAATTATTTAATTATTTAATTAAGCTAATTAATCCAATTCTTCTATTTCATATTTCCTCGTCATCTTACTCATTAATTCATTTCTTATTATTTCATCATTTAATCATTTTAACCATTTTTCTAATGTTAATTAAATATTTATTATTTAAATAGATTAATTCATTTTCAATTTCTATCTCTAATCATCAAATCATCAGCCCTTTTCTAAATATTAATTAAATATTTATGATTTAATTAATCATGATTTAATCCTTTAATTTAAATAATCTTTATTATTTAATTAAAGTCCATTTCTAAATAATTAACAATTTCTTTAAATTATTTAATTAGCTAATTAATTCTTCTAATTTCTTCTAATTTCAAATACATGTGCATTATTTCAAAAGCCAAATTGAAAATCAAAGCCAATTTCTAAATATATTCAAATACTAAATTAAATAAATTCAATTATTTGAATAAATTTCATGCAAAGATTAAATTGAAAATCTAAGTTAAAGTGAAAGCACATGCTAATTTAATTAATTCAATCAATTAATGAATTCAATCCATTAATTAATTAGATCATTTATCTCTCCAACTCTATTTTCATCTTCTCGTTAGCTTTGTCATCCTCTTTATTTCCTCCAATCATTATTTTTCTTCCTTCAATTAGCTTTTTCTCAATCAGTTAACTCAATTAATCTACTCAGTCTATTCTATTTCACCTCCATATCAGCAGCTCAACTATCAATCAACATGTGAGCTCATCTGAGTTCCACCTCTTGATCATTATGTTCCACCTTTCAATCAACCTTCTCCAAAAATCTATAAATTGAGCATTCAATCTCCATTTTCAACAATCACGAACTTTGAATCTTTGTGTCAATTTCAAGTTGCCAGTACAATATCTGAGAGCTACCATACTACAGAGAGGAAAAGAGCAATGGAATCCATGATGCGCAATAGGGAGTTTCATATTCTTTAATTTAATTCCATTTTGCATCTATTTCATTGGTTTTATGTTTGAAATTCTTAGATAGTTAAGGAATTCATGATTTTCCTTATTTCCTATTTAGCAATGATGAATTTGAGCATAACACATTTTTGTGAACCTGACGTGAACAATAAATAATTAACCTTCTCTATTTTCTGTGTTATTTTTGCAGATCGTACGAATTTTCTTCCTTTTTTGTAGGTTTTGCACAGATTTCAAGATAGACCTCTTCGTTGTGCATTCGTGGTTGCATCATCACACAATTGCATAGATAGGGATACATAATTGACCAGAAAGGGTTACGCATTCGTGCATAACCCATCATGCAATCGCCTTTACAAAATCACGCAATCACTCTAATACTGTCACGCATTTGTTTTGAATCTTTATGTTCAGATAATTCTATTTTTATTCCTTTTCTATTCTTTGATTTGTTTAATTCTGCATGAAATTGAGTAAATCTAGAAATAGATTATTTTGATTGGATGTTCTTGTTTTAACAGTTTATGGCATGTAAGGTATGATTTAGGATTTCAGGTGCTAGAAGGACAAGGGAACAAAGAAGATAGGCCAAACGCTATCAAAGGATTCTCAAAGCAGAAAAGCAAATACAAGATTGGGAAGACCAACCAGCGATGGACAGATACAACAACTTGGTTCTCTCATACCAGGTTAACTATGATTTAATTTACATCGAATGGATGATGAGAGATCTAGCTAGGGCCTCACAATCCGTTTTGCAGGTTTCTGATTAAGTTTAGTTTCAATTTTTATTTTTTTGTGTTATCTGTCTGTGTCGTGCAATCATCCTGTTATCATTACGCAATTGACCTATTAAGGTCACGCAATCACCTTGTCATAGTCACGCATTCGACCTGATAGAATTATGCAATTGCTTATCCAGAGTCATGCATTCGCTTCTGTCAATTTTTGATTCTCTATTTTATGTTGATTGGATTTTACTGCTAATCATCTATTTGCAGCCTATGGTGAATTTATAGAAAGAATCAAATTAGTATTAGATCAATTGCACTCATAATATCACACTTCATCTTTTGGTGCTTAAAATTGACATACATGTATAACACTTTGATTTGGGCTTAAAATTAACAATGGTTAAAATTGACATGCATGCCTTCATATTTCAATTTGGTGTTTAAAATGGACATGCACATGCGTATTCAACACCTCAATTTGGGTTTTAAAATGAATGTGAATCAGGTTGCATTAGATTAAATCATATTTGATTTTCTTAAGGGAAAGAATCTTTTTGTGTTTGGGGTGGACCTACTGTTGCATTAACTACCTTTCCACCCGCCTTCAGGGTCTTGGGGGAAAGGGAGAAGGTGACAACAATGCCCAATTTTATTTTTCGTAGACAGGGGTATCTTTGACTAGGGATTTCATTACCCCACAGAGGTACATCGAATTGGGATGCGTTGGGGATATCATCTCTCCCAACATACTCTCGAGTGGGTTTTTTGAGCCACTATATAAATATACTAGTATGGCGGCTAAAGTGTTGAGTGAATTTGATGTATGTGGGATCCTTCCCTGCACTGATAAGCTCAACTAAAGTCTTAAGTGGCTTGCTCTAAGAATCTGTCGTTGGATCAGGACTCCTCAAAATTTTATAATAAGAACCAGTTTAGTAGCCCAAAATCCTACATTCAGTGATTCTGGGAGTGCAGATTGTACCCCATAGATACCCCTCATGTACCTTACATTATGATACATAAATCCCTCAATGATAAGATCTTCAGATCTTCGGGGTAAGAGAGACTGGCATGCATAAGAAGTGTATACCGTGGAGTGGAGCTAGTGCTGCCAAACTCTCTATCTGTCCATATTGTTTTGATATTTTGTTGTGGGGGCCTCATTGAATGGTGTCCACTTTCTAGCCTAAGATTGTATTTTGTTCTTTTTTATGTATCATTGTATCAGATCAATATTGAGTCAGTTCTTTGGGCTATTTCAGGCCCTATCCTACGTATCTTTGAATTCTTTGAGATTGCTTGAAAAACTAGTTCGGTCAGCTATATCTACCTCCAAACAATTGTTCTCAAACTTGGAAAACCACAAAACTTGTCCTACACACAGAATTAATGAACACAAAGTTCATTTTGAAACATTAGACAGTCCAACAAACTCAAAGTCTTACACACTTGTGATGATAGTAAGTCCTTGCATAGTCCTCATTTATGTCTTTATTATCATCCTTAGTACTTGCATAGTCCTTATTTACATTCCTACTATCATCCTTAGTCCTTGCATAGTCCTCATTTACATCCTTATTATCATCCTTAGTCCTTGCATAGTCCTCATTTATGTCCTTATTATCGTCCTTAGTCCTTGCATAATCTCTATTTTACGTCCTTATTATCATCCTTATATACGTCTTCATCTAGGCCTCATACATGTCTGTCTTAGTCCATCATCATTTGCATAATCATCCTACAAAGTCATAGCATGCATCTTAATAGGTCTACTAGGTGATGGTTTGCTCCCCTTCGAGCAACCTAATCTAGTGCCAAATGGCGGTCAACGAGAAATCATTGAAGGTCTAGCTAACTTATCCTAGGACTCAAGGAGAAACACACTCGAGTATATAGGAGTCGAGTACGAGATAAATATCGAGTATAAAATTTCTCGTAGGATTGATAGAGAAATTCTTGCAGAATGTCTAAGAGAAGACATGGAAAAACTAGCATTATAGAAATCCCGAAATACTCAACAATTCTTGCATCAAAATCCCCAATAGAGAGTCTAGTCTAGTTTTGCATACCTCATACCTACGTCTAGAGTCTAGCATTAGTCGTTGTCTTGCATAAAACCACCCTCATATAGTATTCTTAAATGCCCATCACAAGGTCACAAAAGGCAAAAGGTATAATGGACCCAAACAACGACTTATCAGTAAATCCAACGTGGAATATGGACATATCAACTAGTCAACAATCAGGTTCTTAGGAAATGTCTACCCTAAATGAATTACAACAATATTTAACAAAAGAAGAAATTGAGTCATCTCAATAAGATCCACATGTCCTTATGATCTTATATGCACTTATATATAGTGATAGATACAAATATCTCTCATTGTTATTACAAGATGGGGCGAAACTACCTGAAGATTTTGATGTCATAAAAATTTTACCACTAGGAAAAACTTTAGGTCAAGATAATAGTCAAACACCAGCCATAACACAAATGCAAGCAATGACCTTGATTTTTCCTCAGAATGCACCTATGCAAACAAATGTCAGTGCAAATGCAAACTTTCAATCAAGTGCATCATCTTCAATGATAAATGTTAGTGTACCAACATAGAGCCTACCGATAAAATCAAGTGTCTCAGTACCTATTCAAACACAGATTCCTTAGGCAACAAGGGCAACCCAACCTCTGGTTTCCTATTCTATAGGATCAACATATAGTCACCAAAATGCAAACCTAGGTCTTACCAATACAACAAGTACAACTCAGCCAAATATGGGTTCACATATCACTTATTTCATGGTACCTAGTGGAATGTACAACACACAAAATTATAATCATGGTACCTTCCAACAACCTCCTAGTTACGTAACCATGAATCCTTTTGTGGGACATACATAGACACAAGGTGTATCTTTGACCCAAACAAATATTCTAACACAACAAATATAGAATTTGCAACAACAAGTGATGACCATGCAGACTGGTAATGATAAAATGAGCTACACAATGCAGGACTTATGTCCTTATCCTTTTGATCACACATTATACATGCCCCCTTTCCCACCACATTTTGAAATGCCAAAATTTGATAGATATCAAGGGAAATGTGATCCTAGAGACCACATCAGAGAGTTTTTTATGACATGTATAGAGGTTGCAACAGAAGACACTTAATGAGACTATTTCCTAAAAGTTTGGGATCCCAGCCTTAGAGTGGTTTTCACATTTACCACCAACCATCACATCATGGGGAGAATTAGCTAAACACTTTATTGCAAATTTCTCACATAACATTGAAACCCCAGTTACCTTGATGGACTTGTGTGCCATGAAACAATATGAGAATGAAACATTTGCATCCTTCATACAATGATGGAGGGTTCTCTATAGGAGGTGTAAGACAATTATACCAGAAACAAAGCAAGTGGATATGTTCACAGAAAAATTGATCCCTAAGATTAAATATCCGATACAAATGCAATGTTTAACCATTTTCAAACAAATCACATAAAAAGATCTATAATGTGAGAAGAGACTAGTGGAACAAGGTCTTATTAAGTATGGCAACACCAACAACAATGACAAATCCAAGTTTTGGTCGAAAATAAAAATGTGACCAATGATGGTGTTGTAGATGCCAGAACAATAAATAGAACTCAACCAGTTTTATCTTTGGGAATGAGTCAATCATCAAATCCACATACGGAGAATAAACCTTCTTCAACAAATGTAAATGCCACACAAAACATGAACAAAAGATACCCTAGGGTAAATGCTCCAAGAAGGAATTACACACCTCTAGGAGAACCTATTGAGTCAGCACTCAAAAAGTTAATACAGACAAAAATGATACCTTTACTGGAAATAAGAGTATATGAACCAGGTCCCCTCAAACCCACATGGTGGAATGATAATGATTTTTGTGATTATCATCAGACTAAAGGTCATAAAATGACGAGTTTCTATAAATTGAAAAAATTGGTCCAAGATATGATAGACCAAGATGACATCATGACCGATACCGATAAAACCTCAGTTAACAAAAATCATGCAATCTTTAAGGATCCATTTGTTAAGCATGACAAAGGGAAATCTACCACATCAGGAACTCAAGATAATATAGATAACTACACAAAGGTTTCATATGACTACACTATTCATGGCATTAGCTCAGGAGATGTAGTAAACAATGATTCACAAGAAACACTTGATCAAGATGATGAATATCTAGATACTCGCATAGATGATAACCAAATTTGCATGTTATCAGAGGCACTAAAATACGATGATGATAGAAATCTTTTCCTTAGAGACTGGCGGCATGACGAACCATCTCATTTAGGATGGTTTGAAGATGAACTAATAGAACAAATCATGGATGTCAAGCATACACATGAAGACTGTGAAGAGGGATTTAACATAAACCTTGATAACACAACATATGATACCGACAATACTCGTAAGTCATATGATACATTGGCTACAATCACCATAGCTCCCAGAGATAGAGATTGTGTAGTAGTTACTCACATATCAAAGGTAACTTTACAAGGAGTACCACCAAATCATCCACCAGTAGTAGGGACCTACAATGTTGTTGAGCAACTTAAGAAAACCATGACACAGATATCATTATTTTAACTCTTGCGTATTTCACCCACTCATAGAGCTATTCTGGACAAAGCACTTCAAGATTCAGTAGTGGACAAAGATATAGATGAAAATGCCTTCCAGTACATGGTAGGAAATTTGACACAAGGCACTTGTATTGCATTCATACAACAAGATATTCCTAGTGATAGACTGCTCCATAATGACCCACTACATCTAGAAGCTTACATTCATAAGAGAAGAATCATAAGAGTACTCATAGACAGAGGAGTCGGTCTCAACATTTATAATTTAAAACTAGTTAAGGTGCTAGGATGTTTTGAACTTCACATTGACTCATCCAAGAGGATAAATATCAAGGCATGTGATGATAAAGAACGTCCCTCAAAAGAAATGTAACACTACCCATACATGTGGGACCTATAACAATAGAGGTCACTTTTCAAGTCTTGGATAGAGAACTGGGATATAACATGTTATTGGGCCGCCCATGGATCCACACCATGCAAGCAGTACCATCAATATTTCATCAGTGTGTCAAATTCCCATATAATGGTATTGAAATCACCATAAAGGGTGATCCAAATCTCTTCCAACATTGCAATTACTTGAAAGAAAGTATGGATAATCAGGTACCTATTAATGAAGTAGCACCTCTCACTAAACAACTACAGGCATTAACGGTCACATAAACAAAACAAAATATGCCTACAATGTCCTCCTTGTAGATACAAGATATGGGTTGTGGAGAGTATTCTATTGCAAATACTTCAAGTGGGAAACAATTGTATCTATCTCCTAAGTCTTTTGGTAAACCTCAAAATGCAGTACAAAAACAAGACAAAGAAAAAGAAATTGTCAGATACATAGACTCATGCTCTTTCATTAGATGGGGTGACTTATAGGAAGAATCCTTGAATCATTGGATATATAGAGAAGAGGATCATATGACAATACCTAGAATACCCCTAGATCAATATGGAAATGGATTCAAAATGCTCCAGAGACATGGATATGATGGTACCATGGGCCTAGGGTTATAGAAACAAGGAAGAGTAGAACCTATTGTTCCTAATGACAATCCAAAGAAACGAGGATTGGGGTATAAGCATGTACCACATATCACAAAAGCAAGACAATGTACCCTTGATATACTAAATAGACCAATGAAACCATCAAACTACATACCACAAAGGGATTTGTCCATGTAGGTGCTTCCCTCTTCATCTTAAACAAGTAATCAAGTACCCACATTGCCTAGCACAAAATCAGATGGGGAAGACATGAGACAACTCCTGCAAGAGCCTAGCACTGAGTCACAAAATCATGTAGTTTTTGACACAATAGTACAAGCTAATGTTGCAATAGATGCAGGTTTACCACCAGTAGATGAATCTAATCCTTGGTTATTATCAATACTTCTACCATGGGAAATGACTCAAGCTCAGCCTAATGAATCAAATGAAGAAAGATTGTAAAGGCTTATACCAGGCTTAAGAAGGGTAACTACTATCCAAAGAAGACCAACCAATCTACAACAGAATCAGCGGCAGGAACAAGAAGAGATAAGTGATGATAGCTTAGATGATGAAACATACATTGAAAGTGAGACAAACTCTCATGACTATGAGTTCGTATCACTCCATGATTCTAGCCCATGAACAAGTGTCATACTAAGGTATCAAATAAAGCCTACACAAGATGAAAATACACCAAGTCATTCAAACAATCAAGTCTTCATGTTATCAGAATCTACTATAGAAGGGAGTAATGACTTACCCCTTGTACATTCACACTTGATTGATTGGGGGAAAGAAGGAAAACCAACACTGGATTGGTTTGAAAATGATGAAGCAACTGCATAATTCCTTGGAGTCAGAGAGGGATTTACACAAGGTGACCACAAAGCAAGGTTTGTTGTAGACCTGGATAGAACAACATACTTTGGAGAGGAAATTACCTCTACAACAAAAGATATAGATCAAACCACCCATAATGGCAAGAGTGAGTTGGGTAACCTTCCTATAGAAAGAGAAAGTTAAGCATTTCTTATAGAAGAAACTGAAGAGGTAAACATAGAAGAAGGAGAGGTTGTACATAACATCCATCTAGAAAAATCACTAAACAAAGAAGAAAAAGAGAGATTCATTCATTTTTTCAAGCAATGACCTGTCAACTTTTCTTGGTCCTATGCAGATATGCCAGGCTTAGACCTTGAAATAGTGTTACATCATTTACCTTTGATACTAGGAGTTAAACCTTACAAGAAAAAATTGAGAAAAATACACCCAAGTATTGCATTACTGGTTAAAATAGAACTACAAAAACTGTTGGGTGTAGGTTTCATCCGACCTATTGACTATGCAAAATGGATATCCAACTTGGTACCTATGACTATCCCACAGGAGGTATAAGAATTTATACTAATTTTTGGGATCTAAATAAGGCTTGTCCTAAGGATGACTTCCTACTACCCAACATCGATATGATAGTTGATCTAATAGCAGTAAATGAAATGCTATCATTAATGGATGGTTTTTCAGGATACAACCAGATTAAAATTGCACTAGAAGATCAACATAAAATGGCCTTTACCTGCCCATGGGGAACATACTGCTAGAATGTGATGCCATTTGGTCTCAAAAATGCCGGAGAAACATACCAAAGAGCCATGACAATGCTATTTTATGACATGATCCACAACATAATGGAAGATTATGTGGATGAATTATTGGCTAAATCATAGACAAGAGAAGGTCCACTTACGATCCTTGCACATATATTTGATCGGTTGGAATAGTATAATGTCAGACTAAACCCGAAGAAGTGTGTGTTCGGCGTAACAACAGGTAAACCGTTAGGGTTTATTGTTGTCATGCCCAAAATTTAGGCCAAAAACGGAACAAATTTTTTTTAAAAAAAAGATACTAATTTAATTAACAAGTTCACTCTTGCGACAAGCATTAAAGAAATTTTCATTATTAAATTCGAGTTAATTCCGAAATGAACTAAGCATCGATAAATTGTTATATTTTAATTGCGGAAAAACCTACTGGTTTAAATTCTATCTCCAAGAGATACTTAGTCAATAGGTTTAATAAATTAATCGAACTAAAGGAAATAGGAGAGATATTTTAATTTATCCTCCAATATGACTATATAGTCTTTTCAATTCTTTCATATTTCTCTTTATAATTTATCCCAAATTAAAATCAGGATTATATAAATATATACATATATACATATTTGAATATGCATATATTTATATATTTATAATTTAATTACTTATTCAAAATGCTCAAAATTCATATATTTACATATATATATATATATATATTCCCATATATATATATGGAAACATATATATATATATATATATTTTACTTAAATGGCAAATATTTTAATTCTAAATTTGAATACCATTATAATTTCCTAATTATAAAACCATATTTTTCCCCAACCCTAATTAGGGTTCTAATTTTACCATATTTATAATATCTAACTAATTAATATTTTTTTGTTTATTTGTAAACCGAATTGCCCTAGCCCATCCGGGCTAGGGTTTTAACCCATAAATATTTTTTTAACAGTCAAAATTTTCATACTGGGCCAAAGACCCTAAAGGCGGCCATGAAATTTTATTGCAGGTCACGGGAGTTTGGGAGGCGGGCTGGCCGCGCGCGCCACTGTGTGAGCGCACAGTGGGCGCCGCGGCACCACTGTGTGCCCACACAGTGGGCGCCGTTGACGGCTTCCCACTGTGTGGCCACACAGTGGCGGCCGTGGCCGTCCACTGTGTGCCCACACAGTGGGAGCCGCAAGCGGCTCCACTGTGTGTGCACACAGTGGGCATCGCGCGGTCGTCCACTGTGCATACACACAGTGGAGTCCGCGGGGACCCAAAACATTTTTTTTTTTTTTTTTAATTTTTTTTTTTTAAATATAATATATAAATATATATATATATATAAATATATATATTTATATATATATATATATATATATATGTATATATTTAAATACACATAACTTTTATATTCATAGTTAAAAAGATGAAATTTATTTCCAAGTAAATTTATATATATATTATTTTTTTTTTAAAAGGGTATTTACATGCAAAATTTTAAACTCATATAATAAAGGGAAAACATTAAGTTAAATCAGATTTATAAGTATATATATATATATATAAAATCAATAAGCTTTTAAAACAATGCTAACTAAAATACAATTTAGAATACTATTCAAAGATACATTATACTTTTTCTGGAAATAAAGAAACTCATTGATTTTTTTTTTTCTAATAAATTATTCACATAAAACAACTTTTTTCATTTAAAATACTTAAAATCTTTCAGCATAATTAAACTTCTATTTTGCCTCAAGTAAAAATATAGGTAAAATCTAAATGAAAACAATTCTTTTATTTCTTTCCAAAATACATAAAGCTTTTGCATGCTACACAAATTAACTTTTCTTTTTCAAATATACCAGAAGTAGAAATAACAAGCTTTTCTTATTTAGAACATCTCTAAGATAATCTTCCAATTTACATAATGTTTTCTCTGAATAGTCACAACAATAAAACTTCAAGTCTACTTTCACAAAATACAACTTGCTTCTCTTTTCTATAAATGAGGCATATTTCCATAACAACTTTAAACAAACATCTGCAATTGAAATTCAAGTATCTTCAATAACAATCTTCTGTATCTCTTTCATGGTTCCTATTCTCTTTCCTCTGATTTTCTTGCATAAAAGAAGACACAAATATGACCACGGAGTGCTCACCTCCCAGCCTAGGCTAACTGGTAGCCACCCCCGAGCTCGGAGAACCAATTCCTAGACGGGTAACAAACAGGCAAACACATAGAAAGCATTGCATACAGATTTTTTTTCAGACACATTCCCAACTTGGCTTTCACAGCACCACACTCTGGTGATGAACATTTTCAATGGGTGGTAGTGGACCAAATACCCTGAGGAGAACTGCAAGTATGAAATAAACAAGAAGCCACCTCATGGCACAATAAAATATCAAGAATTCTCAACCCCTTATTCCTTATGCCCCCCAAAGGCATTCTAGCCTTATAACCCTCCTTATGACCCCCATTGCACAAACAGGCCATGCAGCAAGGGTCACACAAAGATCCCTTGTGATCGCTCTCAAAAGAGAGTCTCTCACTCGAGGGCTGTCACTACTACCACCCTCAAGATCCTCTTCTCTCCCAAGAGTAAGAGATCTTGAGAAAACTCCCAAAACACATCAATTCTTAAAACAAACTACCAAAAGAATTTCAAACATAAACTTTCAAGAATACAAATTTCTTATTCAAACCACTTCCAGACATAAACAAGAAGAAGACATTAAAAGTAAAAATTGAAACCAACCTTAATCTGCCCAAAGGTTATTATGATATCTGATGAAGAGCTGCCCAATCCACAAATCTTTTTCCTTCTACCCTTATTCAATTTCTCTATTCCATAACATTATTTTTCTTCTAAATTTTCTTCTGTCTCCAAAAATGGAGAGTGGGTCATTACCCTGCTATTCCCAAAAATCTTCCTTAAGAAGCTCACTCTCTGAGTTCTCACAGGATTCTAAAAAAAAACCAAAAAGAAGAAAGAAAGCAAAAATGCAAAAAAAAAGATTCCCATTCCAAAAGGAAAAATCTTGATTTGATTTAACTTCAATTTTCAATTTTCGCTCAACTCAGAAAAGCCAATTTTTAAAGCGTTAAAAAGATCATTATAAAGTAGAAACTTGCCTAAAATTACCCCTAACCCCTAGGTATACCTTATGGGCTTTAGGAAACCTTATTAAACTACCCCTAGGTGTTCATTTAACCCATATTAAACCCCTCTGAAGTTTATTTTCGGGTCAAACATAAGTTGACCACTCCAAATATTATATTTCCAAAATATTTATGACAACACATTAATTTATTTAAGAAAACTACAATTAAACACTTTCCCACCAAGAGACAAAATAAAATATTAAATTTAAATTCACACATGTGTCAAGTGACACTTAATAAAATATTTTTACAAAAATAAAACATGAAATTGTCTCTTGAGGTTTTTACACAATAAAATTAAATAACACTTAACACTCATGCAGCATATACTGTTCCGAATAAAATACAACACAAATGGGGTGTTGTCTCTCCAAATAGACAAACCCTGGCTTACAAACATACATAAGTCTAGGTTTGATTCTCCGTAATTTTCCATGGTCACATGGTAAATTTCCTGCGCATCTCAATTTACACATTAGTGCTTCCAAATATCCAAATATAATATAATTCAAAAATACAAAAATGCACATCATCACTTGCATACAATTTTCATCTGCACAGATCAAATACAACTTTTACCAAGCAATTTCTCATAAGCAATTTTCATCCCAATTCACATAAACTAAACATACATCATAGTTCTATATTCAGAGTAAAGTCCTGCAAATTCAATAACGACATCTATCATTGCAATATCATTCTATCTAATAATCATGTAGTGTTCTATCTCATAAAGCATGTAAGTGAATCATCAAATCATAGCAATGTTATCCAAATCCTGAAATCATATAAGTTCTAAGTCTCAAAATGCATCAAAATAAAGTATCCATAATAGTCTAAAATATAAAATCCACTAAATGTCAGACTGAGTTGAGGTGAGGCCTCACAATTGTGTCCAACAGAGGAATTGAAGTAGACCCTACCAAGGTCAAGGCAATCATAGATCTACAACCTCCATCAACACTTAAACAACTAAGAGGGTTATAAGGAAGACTACAATCCATAAGGAGATTCATAGCAAATTTGGCAGATAAGTGTCACCCGTTTCAACATTTACTCAGGAAAGGAGTTACTTTTAAATGGACAAAACAATGCCAAGAAGCTTTCCAAGCTCTAAAAGATTATCTTCCAAACACACTAATGTTAGTATCACCTACTCTAGGAAAACCTCTGTTGCTATATATATCAACAACAAACTTAGCTCTAGGAGCTCTATTGGCACAACATGATGAACAAGAAAAAGAAAGAGCTATTTATTATATAAGTATAACTCTGGTTGGTTATGAGATTAATTATACTCCTATAGAGCTGTTACTACTTATCAAGTTGCCATTAGTTTTATATTCAAAGTCATACTATACATTCTAGTCGGTTAGCACTACCGAATCATGCAGTCAGTATACACACAGAGAAGTCGGTATGCACAGTCTAGTTGGTTACAGAAGAAAGTAGTTACAGAACACAGTATACACCAAGCTATCTACCGAGTATCTTTTTGAGACTATCGAGTAGTAAAGATGACACACCAAGTTGATATTCACTAAGTGAAACGTGTTACCAAATACATTGAACCTAGACATGCATATGAAAACGTGTTACAAGATCGAGGCACATCTAATCGTTATTACATTGGAAATTGCACCAAAAGATTGTGTATGATTTTGAGATCAATCTAACCAATGAAATATTTTTTTTAGTTATTCATTCGATAAATCTTGTTTGTAAGATCGAAGCAATGAATTGGATTACCATTTTAAGAGATCTATTTATACAGCATGAGTTAAGAGCAAGGTGTGTGCAGGTATGAATGTAAGAAGATTGTTACAGAGACAAAGAGGTCACCAAGAAGGTTTTCAGAGAACAGTCGAAGAACAAAGTAAACAAAAGGGTTTACCAAGTTACTATATGGGTTACCGAGGTATGCTATAAGCAGGTAATCTTATTCTGAGCACATAGAATCTGCTATAACATTTCAGATGTAAAGTTGCAGATATTTATAATGATTTTATTGTAATATTGTGAAGTTGAAAGAGAAACCTTTAACAGGGTAGAAGACTCTAAGTCTATAAATTGTAAAGCCTCTAACAAGGTGCAGCATTCTGAATAAATGTTGTAAAATCCTTTAGCAAGGTAGATCTAATAGATCTTGATACTCCTAACAGGGTAAGCTATCAAAAATAGCTAAATGTAGCTCTAACTGAGCATTCTTTATTATTGCAGTAGTGAAGTTGTGGGTGCCATCCCCATCATAGTTTTTCTCTCTAACCAAGAGTTTGTGCGTAACCAAAATATATGTGTTATGGAGTGAATCATGTATGATTGTTACCTATTTGTTTTAACTTTATTTTATGTTACTGGACTATTCAGTTTATGCATAACAGTAAAGTTATTATTCAAGAAAAGTTTTGAAGTACTGATTCACCCCTCCCCTCTCAGTACATTAGCTTTCCATATTGGGCCTAACAATTGGTATCAGAGCTTGAATCTTGGAAAAGGGTTTAACTACCTAAAGAGAAAGATCTTATCAATGGAAGGCTATAAACAATCTCGGAGGATTGTATATCTGCAAGAAGAGCTGGATCATGCAAATCAAGTGATTGCAGACATGCAAAGGCAAATGCAAAAATATCTGAAAGTCAGAAGAAGATTATCTAATGACTTGCAGGATTCTCAAGAGTTAGTGGAACAAATTGAGACATCATTTGAGAATAGTATATCTAAAGAAACTAAAGAAATGATTGGAGTATTGAAAGAAAAGAACAAAGCATTGGCTGATCAACTAAAAGCAATGAAAAGAGAACATGAACATTTTAGCACATATAAGACTGAAAATCTAGATGCATTAAGGACAATTGAGGATAAAGCAAGAGATCTACAGAGAGAGAAACAACAACTTGAAGTCTTAGTATCTGATAAGAATGATGAAATCGTAAGGTTGACTAGGATTCAACAAAATATGACAGATCAACTAGGCTATGCACATCATGAAGCAATTCTAAACAATGATGAGAATCAAGCATTGAAACTTGAAGTATCAAGGTTGACTGATGAACTTGAAACAAAGAAGAAATCCAAAGAAACATTGAAGAAGAGTTATGAAGCATCAAAGATGTTGGATGAGCAACTGAATAAAAGAAGACCCAACAAAGATACAGGACTCGGTTACAAAGGAAAAGACTCTACCGAGAAAGGAATTCATACTACCGAGAGAGGAGAATCATCAAAGAAAGTTGGAAATAGGAATACAATAAAAAGGAAGAAGCCTATTTGCTACTACTATGGAAATCAAGGTCATACTGCCAACATATGCCAGATCAGAAAAGGTAAGCAACCGAATATCACTAAGTCAAATGAGTATTGTTACAATTGCAATAAATATGATCACACGTCTAATCAATGTAGGACAAAGTCTATTAACAACCATTAGAAAGCAAAATTCAAAGGGTTTTGTAAAAATTGAAATAGATATGGACATAGTACCGAGAAGTGCTAGTTTAAGCAAAAGAACCACATGTGGTCTGCACACCGAGCAAACACTAGTGGTTACCGAACTCACACAAATCCTTACCAACAATATGCAGCAGTACCATGGGATTACAATACAAGGATATGGTGTGAATGTTGTGGAAGGTATGGACACATTAGTGCTAACTATTTTATAAGGTTTGGAATGAACAATCGAAGATCATGGAGAAATCCTGGTATGGCATGTTTTCATTGTCACAAAGTTGGACATTTAGCTGGAGATTGCAGAGATCAACCTAGAGGAGACACTAAAGAGATAAAAGAAAAATTCAAGATGATTTGGAAAAAGAAGGAAATCATGTCAAATGAAGAAAGAACCTTACCTACAAAGTTAGGTGCACCTATTTCAAATTAATCAGAAAAGGTATGAAGGGACTGCATTCTCTGAAGGTTAAAATCATAACAGTTCCTATTCTATTATGTACTAAATTCAAAATCTACATAGTTAAGATGCATTAGTAAGTTTGAAATTCTATCAAAAGTACTTTACAAAAAACCTGTCAAGTCGGTAAACAAGGAAATTTGGTTACTCGGTTAAAATGAAAGAAAAGAGAGTAAATTGGTTAAAGGTAAACCGAGTACATTTAATGTTTTGACCTAACCCGCACGGAGCCCATTAAGGTATTTTGTGTACTTAAAGGTATTTTCATGGTCATTTTCATTCACCAAGTTTTCAAGAGAGCAGAGTAGAGCGAATCAAGGTGATCAAACTTCATTCAAAGCGAATCCAAGGTATTTACATCAAATCTCATCGCATTGTCAAGCTGGTTTTCTGATCTTGTCAAATTGCTATTATCTACCGAGTGTGAGTCATCTACTGTTTGTAAACCATCAAACCCTATGGATAGTTTGCTAAGTTTTATCTAAAATTTACAAATGGCACCCAAGATCCAAGATCCCGTAGTTGTCAAGAATGTGGAGAAGCCCTCACTGAAATACACTTTGACTCCTAAAGTTTCCTCTGAACTGGATGACAAAACTACCTTTTCACTCATCCTGGATCGAATCTTGTTAGTCGAAGATGTTAGATTCTTCACCAAATGTCGTGTTGAAGAACTCGGTCATGTTGAGATTAGTGACATATATGATGAGCTATGTATAGATGGCAAAATGGATAGAAAGTTAAAGCATATCAAAATCAAGGGATTAACTGAAGCCCTAGCCTATCACCATGTGTTCAAACCCCAGTGGGTAAAGTTTGTTTTAAGCAAAGTTCATGATGATTTTATGTGGCTAGAGGAGCAACCATTCAAAATCACTAAGGAAATCATTCATGTGATCACTGGATATCCTATCTATGATCATGGACGAGCATAGAAAATGATATCACAGAAGGAATTAATCTTTTTAACTGGAGTAGAATCTGATTACCGAGGACTGAAACTAAATAATATCACTGATGCAGAACTTAAATTTGCAATTAGAGTAATTGGTTACTATTTCTTCCAATCAGCAAGGGAAAATAGTGTACCCTGTGCAGCAGTTGACTTAGCCTATAAAATAGTGAAAAAGGGAATGAAAGTAGATTTCTGTGAAGTGTTATTGAAAAACTTGTTTGAGAACCTGAACACAATAAGGAAGCCAAAAAAGAACAACTCAGCAAACACACTGAAGTTTGGTTCACTTCTTGTATGCATGTTTTTCTACTTTGAGAAGTTCTTTCCCTCAGTCAGTAAAGTAGTTTGGGAGCTACACCAACCTATCACCCATAAAATTAATGACTTTATCAAGAAATTGGGAGATAATTTTAATGATATCATGGATGACTACTTCAGCAAATTTCAAGAAAAGATGCACAATAGGTACCGGATTCTACCACAGCTGGTAGAGAAATATAAGGATGATATATGTTTTGAGGTAGACACCGATTACTGCTATGTGAATGTTGTAGAACCTAGGACTCAATATTTGCCACCAATGGGTTATGAGATTGACTATGATATCACACAACAACAAATTGATGCATATCTTACACTGCCAAGGCATGCTACTGAACTAAGATATGGAGCTTATGAAGAAGTTAAGGAAAAGGTGAAAATGAGCATTGTAGTACCTAAAGCTACAAGAAAGGCTACAAAGATGATAAAGGTTTTATCTAGGAAATTTAGAGAAGAATCCTCCTCTACACCTATCAAAGGCACTCTTGCCATTACCAAAGAGGAATCTGAAGCTCAAGAGGTAGCAATAACATTGAGTACCGAGTTGCCTAAGGGAAAATTTTTGAAAAGAAAGAAACTGGACACTACAAAGGCCCTACCGACTCCACCAACAAAGAGACCCAACACTAGAGCATCAGCTGCATCACCGAGTAAGAATTAAATGAGTGTTACTATTCCCAAGGTAACCAAAACCTACAAGAAATCTACTCAGAGACTCATTTTGGCAAAAGAATCTAGTGATACAGAATCAGAAGATGCCAACAAATTCCAGATTGTAAAAAGCAAGAAGGTAAATATTCATAGTGTTGAAAACTTTTGTGCCAATCTTAAAGAATATGGTGGATTTGCAGGATTTAGATATGTCAAGTATGAGACTAGGAATAATGATGAGAAGCAACAATATGAAGAAGTTGTCATCTGCACACTTCTAAAGTTTTGGCTAGCTCCATTAGAACTAGTAAAGTCACTTCCGAGGGAATTGTACTTACATATTGATAATGTATGTTAGGAATTCGGAAATCATCACAAGCAAATCAAAATACTAATCATTAGCTCAATCACAAAAGCACAATTGCAATGATCAATCCTAAACACATTCAATAGAGACATAAAGATAAAACATTCAAAAAGATTATGCAAACCAGATGTTCCCTTCATGCGGCTACATTGTTCTTCTTTCTTCTCCAAATAGTTTTGTTGTAGATCTCACCTTCAAGTGCATAAACCTAATTGTGAAAGCAAGATTGACATTGACACAAGAATACTCGAAGCGTGATTTGACAAATTGATTAGAAATTCGATAATCTGATTAGGGGTCAAGAATCAAGGGATTTGAGTGAAGAAATTCATCCAATTTATAGACAAATTGGAGAAAAAGATCAAATTAGCATGATAGTGATTCGAATGGAAATTCAAATCAAGAATAGCAAATTTATGACATGTGTATGACAAATTTCTATGCAAGGATTTATGACAATTTATGACAATTTATGACAAATTGCTATGCAAGGACTTATGACAAGATTTTGGAATAGAAATAGACATTTAGGAATTTAGGAGAAATTAGAAAATTAGGTTAGAAATGATGACTTGGAAATTAGGAAATTGATGCAAATTAGGTAAATTAATTAATAATTTCTCATTAATTAATTAATTTACAAAAATAGGAGGAATTAATTAGCCAATTAAATAAATATTTAATTGTGACAAGAATACCTAGGATAAATAAATAAATTATTTAACCTAGAGGGAAAATGCCAAACAAGATTAAATGAATAAATCATAAAACCTTGGAAGATGAATTATAAATGCAAGGACGACAATTAGGTCTTGATGTAAGATTGATTTGATATCGATTCGATCATGATTTTGGATTGATAAATGATTTGATTGATAAATGCACCGAGGAACAATGAAAAATTGATCCAAATTGACATGATTGAAGAGGATGACGATCGATGTCAAATCGATCGTAAAACGATGAGATTGACAAGTTGATAAGAGATTGACAAGATCGACCAAAATCATGATTAAAGATTGTTATCGACAAGACCAAATTTGAAAGCGATAAATGAAGAATGCAGAAGAAAGACTCGATGTTCGCAAATGATAAAAACCAAGTGCGTGACATAGGAGAAATGTTAATGCGACACAAAAACCTAAAATGAGGCAATGTGCAAATGTTAAAGTATGACTCCGCAAGCGTTGACCATTTTTAGGTGTCTACAGATAACATGTGGAAATATGCAATGGACTCAGAGAAACAAATTAGAGAAAGAAGTCTTGTCCATCTATTTCCTGATATGTCTGTAGTAGAAATAAAGGAGCATTTGACAACCTACAATTCTAAATTTCTTGTCAAACAGAGAGCCTTAAACTTGATGAATGGGATATACATTGATGTAGAAAAGGAGACAAAAGAAAAGTGGTAGGAAATATTCAAACTAAAAGATGTCGGTGAACAATCTCAAGTTGAAATTGTTGATGTCACTGAGAAAGATCCTGATGTCACCGAGCAAGGTCCTGATGCTACCAAGCAAGACCCGATTGACACTATTCAAATTGATGAAGATGTCATGGATGTAGAAGCACCGGAATAGGAAATGATAGAAGGCACTACCTATGCAAAACTTGTATCTAGTGAATCTGTGATAGTACAAGTTCAGCCTTATCCGCCGGTCAAGCCACCTGTCTCTACCGAAGCTCCTAAAGATACAAAATAAGGCACCAAAGGTCACAAGTCTGAAGCAGCAGAAGGTACAACTAAAGATCAGACCTCTCAAGCACTGTCAAGCACTGAAAATGTTACAACTGAGACCCCTAGTACCGAGACACCCAAGGACACCACAACGGCTATAGGAACCGACCAAAGTGTTGCATCTACCGAGAAACCTACTGAGGGTTAGCAAGCCTAACAAGTAATTGTCTTGGTACAACCAACCAAAGGTAAAGAGAAGAAAGTGAAAAAGTATAGTTTTAAAGTTGATTTAACTAGACCGATAGTGTTGCCCAATGTGGATATCTCAAAATTAAAGGGGCAAGCACTTATTGATTTTAGTGAACTATGCAAAGAAAAGACCAAACAAGAAAAACAGATGGCCATTCAAAAGAAGAATAAAGTACTACAGAAGGTGAAAACACTGCTAACAGAAATGTTACCATCAGCTACAGTGTCAATGGATGCAGCCATCCACATTCAACTGGATGAACTCTTTACTCAAATAGAAACATCTGGAGTTGATGCATCTGAGTACTTGAGCAAGCTAAAAGATAAAGAGCTTATTGAAAAAATGATAGAAGAGGTACAAAAATCTCTAGCTATAGGAAAAGTCAAGCTTTTCAAAATTCATTGCTGAGTTGTCCCCTCAACTCAAGCATATTCTTTATTTATTTCAGAAACTTTGTACATTTTCCTTATTTATTAAAGATATCAAGAATTAAATTGATGCAATTGAGAAAGAGATCACCGATCTCTCAACTAAGTTGACCACAGAGCCAAATTGAGTTCAAACTTTTTATACCAAGCTTCAACAGCTCATGGCTCAATAGTTAGAACTCAGAAAGAAGAGCATAAGATTAGGATGGATATAATGACCCTCCAGACATTATTCCTTCCTCATCTTTCATCAGTTCAAGAATAGATTCACCGAGCTACATGCCTATCTACTACACAAGAGGGAAGCACTCTTGATGGCTTAATATCACTATTGTCTGATATTCAAGCACAAAATTCTTTAATGGAAAGTGTAAAGGATGCACTCTCAGTCGCACTTACCGACGCCCGGAAGAAGTATAAATCTATTTTTGATCAGTTACCACCCCCGAATGGAAATTAAGTTTTTAATGTTTGTCAAAAAAGGGGAGTAATATACTATATTTAGGGAGTGATATAGTTTTGATAATACAGTTTTGAGTATTGTATACAAGGGGAGTATACCGAGCAGAGTATATAGAATATGCAGAGCAAGCTGAGAGCACACAAGCACAGAACCAAGCATACAAAATTAGAGTTATATATAGTATAATGATAAGGGGAGTATATCTGATTATACTATTTTATTGACTATTGTATATATTGTCATTTATAGTCATTTTGCAAAGTATATAGATTTTTGAGTTATGACTTTCAAAGTAGTTTTTGTCAAACATCTCAACTAATGTCAAAAGGGGAGATTGTTACTACTTATCAAGTTGCCATTAGTTTTATATTCAAAGTCATACTATACATTCTAGTCGATTAGCACTACTGAATCATGTAGTCAATATACACACAGAGAAGTCGGTATGCATAGTCTAGTCGGTTATAGAAGAAAGCAGTTACAGAACACAGTATACACCAAGCTGTCTACCAAGTATCTTTTTGAGACTACCGAGTAGTAAAGATGACACACCGAGTTGATATTCACCAAGTGAAACGTGTTACTAGATACATTGAACCTGGACATGCATATGGAAACATGTTACAAGATCGAGGCACATCTAACCATTATTACATTGGAAATTGCACCAGAAGATTGTGTATGATTTTGAGATCAATCTAACCAATGAAATATTTTGTTTAGTTATTCATTCGATAAATCTTGTTTGTAAGATCAAAGCAATGAATTGGATCACCGTTTTAAGAGATCTATTTATACAACATGAGTTAAGAGCAAGGTGTGTGCATGTATGAATGTAGGAAGACTGTTACAGAGACACAGAGGTCATCGAGAAGGTTTTCAGAGAACAGTCAAAGAACAAAGTAAATAGAAGGGTTTACCGAGTTACTATATGGGTTACTAAGGTATGCTATAAGCAAGGTAATCTTATTCTAAACACATAGAATCTGCTATAACATTTCAGATGTAAATTTGCAAATATTTGTAATGATTTTATTGTAATATTGTGAAGTTGAAAGAGAAACCTTTAATAGGGTAAAAGAGTCTAACCAAGTCTATAAATTGTAAAGCCTCTAACCAGGTGCAACATTCAGAATAAATGTTGTAAAATCCTTTAGCAAGGTAGATCTAACAGATCTTGATACTCCTAACAGGGTAAGCTATCAGAAATAGCTAAATGTTGCTCTAATTGAGTATTCTTTATTATTGCAATAGTGAAGTTGTGGGTGCCATCCCCACCGCAGTTTTTCTCTCTAACCAAGAGTTTCTGCGTAATGAAATAATATGTGTTATGGAGTGAATCATGTATGATTGTTACCTATTTGTTTTAACTTTATTTTATGTTACTGCACTATTTGGTTTATGCATAACAGTAAAGTTATTATTCAAGAAAATTTTTGAAGTACTGATTCACCCCTCCCCTCTCAGTACATTAGCTTTCCATATTGGGCCTAACAAGAGCGAGCATGCTTAGCAGTAATATTGGCATCTCAAAAGCTTAGACATTACATGTTGAGTCATAAATTACAACTCATTGCATGCTTTGATCCACTCAACTACTTATTGAGCAGAGAAACATTGATTGGGAGATTGGCTAAGTGGGTCATGATCCTAAGTGAGTTTGATATAGAGTACATAGGCAGAAAGGCCATCAGAGGACAAATTATAGCAGATTAGTTAGTAGAGGCTCCTTTACAAGACAGTCACATGTTGTTGATAGACTTTCCAGATGAATCAGTGTTTACATTGACTGCATCTATAATGTGGAAATTATATTTTGATGGGTCATATACAAGTCATAGATCTAGAGCACGGATTCTTTTCATCACCCCTCAAGGGGATTCTATATCTAAGTCATTAAGGATAAATTTTCCATACACAAACAATATAGCTAAGTATGAAGCTCTCATCATAGGGCTTCATACAACTATACGATGGAGAATAAAATAATTATAGGTCTATAGTGATTCACAATTGATTGTAAACCAGGTCAATGATGACTACAACATGAAAGATGACAAACTCATGCCTTATAAGAAAATGGTAGAAGATTACAAGGAGCACTTCAGCAAAATTAATTTTGAATAGATTCCAAGGATACAAAATAAGGCAACAGATGCCATGGCTACCATAGGATCTCTTCTAAATATGCTTGCTAATGAAACTCAGTTTGAGTTTATTATAGAGCAGTTGATGATACCGACATATGAGACTCCCTCAACAAAACATGTATGTGCGATTGTGGGTCCAGAATCCTCATGGTACAATGAAATATATACATATTTACACACTCAATACATGTCACCGAATCTGTCCAAAATCAAAAGAGGACTTGTATTCACCAGGCATCTAGACACACCATTATAGTGGATACATTGTATAGAAAGTGATTTGATAGAACTCTTCTCTGATGTCTTGATAAAAATGAAGCCCAACTTTCTCTAAAGGAAGTCCATGATGGAATTTGTGGGGTGCACCAAAGTGGTCCACCATTGTCAAATAAATTGTTAAGAACAAGTTATTACTAGCCAACTATGGAAAAGGACGCTTATAAATATGTATAGAAATATAAGCAATGTCAAATGCATGGAGATCTCATTCATGCACCAACACAATATCTTCAACCCATTACATCACCATGGCCATTTTCACAATGGGGATTAGATCTAGTGGGTAAAATCAATCCTACTTCTTCCAATGGGCACAAGTTCATCTTAACAGCCACTGAGTACTTTACCAAATGGGTTGAGGCAATTCCTCTTACATACACCACTAGAAAGCAAATAGAAAAGTTCATGCTCAATTATATTATCTATAGATACAGGATTCCAATGTGCTTCGTAACAAATAATAGGCGTCTATTAAAAAATCAAGAAGTGAAATAATTGTGTGATAAATTTCAAATAAAACAAATATTTGTCATGTCATATTATCCCTAAAGCAATGGAAAAGAAGAGGCAACAAATGAAACAATATTGAAAATCCTTAAGAAAGTTGTCACTGACACAGGACGAGATTGGCATCTACAGTTAAATACCACTCTTTGGGCTTACAGAATAGGAGTACGCACCCCTACAGGAGCAACACCATATTCCTTGGTCTATGGTACATAAGTAATACTCCCCATTGAAATAGAAATACCATCTCTAAGAGTCTCTTTACAAAACATCATATCAGAGGAAGACTATCGGGTAGCAAGATTACAAGAGCTAGAAATGCTTTATGAAAAGAGACAAAATGCTTTCAATCATCTGCATGGTTATCAAAATAAACTAAGATAGAGTTATAATAAATAAGTCCACCCATGAACTTTTGATGTGGGAGATCTAGTTGTTAAAGAGAACCAAAGGAGCCTAGCAAAACAATAAAAGCCAGGTAAGTTTGAACCTAACTACCTAGGTCCTTTCATCATAACAAGGGTTATAGGCAATGGAGCATATAATTTGGCTACCATGGAGGGAGATCCACTCTCTGACCCTATGAACAACATGCACCTTATACGATATTATACCTAAGCATTGGGTAGTTTAGGTTTTACTTTCTGTATTGCATATCATATTATTTAAAGCACTCCATCACATATAGTTTCTTTTTCAAATACATTGCATTCATAAATTTTTTGCATTTTCATATCGTAGCATCAATAAAACAAGGTAACTATCTAAGTTTGTCATCTATTTGCATCTAAGAGAAACAAGGGTCGTCTCCTTTCTTAGATATTTAGACATGAAGTCTTCTAGGTTCTAAGGTCATTCATTTTCAACATTACCCTGTGATGATGCTTTACTTATGGTTGGGTAGTGATTTCACTATTTGATACTTCTTAACCCAAAATCTATCAATTTCTATATCTCAAACATATTAAGAAAAACTCTAATTCATTCTAGACACCTAGTTGATCATATGACTAGTGAAAAATCTAAAATTCTACTTCAGTGCCGCTGTAATTGTCACACACAAGTATGTTTCATTACTTACAAGTCAAGGCAAGAAAATAAAAAGAAAAAGAGCTATGCCAAATTCATCTCAAGACAAAAGAGAAATGATATATAACTAATATATCACACATACAAAGTGCAACAAAAATCTTGACTATGGGAACATGCTAAAAATCCTAAAAATCAGAAAGAGTCCTGAAAAAATCCCAAAAATCATATAAAGTCCTAAAAAAAAAATCCTAAAAAATCATACATCGTCCTTCAAAAATACCAAAAACAGTTGAAAAACACAAAATCCAAAAACAGTGAAAAACATACAAATACCAAAAACATTGGAAAATCCTTTAAAAATACCAAAAACATCTGCAAGCGTTCATGAAAATCAACCAAAACATCTGCAAAATGTCTTGGAAAAAATCAGTCAAAAACATTCAAATATCGATCCACATAATCCAAAAACATCAAAAAAAGCTCTTGGAAAAGAACTAAAAATCAAAAATCAATTAAAAAACTTGCAATAAAATGTCTTGCGAGAAACAAATACCCTAGCAGATATCCAACAAATGCTTCACACAAATTTAACAAAGGATACGACTATCCAGTCAAGCATCTACAATCAATTGATCAAATTATCTTATCAATCGTATCATATCCATATCAAGTGATCATTATCTTGTCTTAAACATAAGAGGATACACTTGAAATCAGACAGGTCAGTCTTAAACGGTGTCCGCAACTTTCTAAGATCAGACATTATCAACCATCACATCAAGCAACTGAGAATGAAGGCACAAGGTCAGTATAGCTGCTGAATTTTGTCCGAGTCAGGCTTTATCTTTTATCATTTGGTGACATATTATGTTCCTATGCTACTCAAGGATGTCCACAAGTGACTAGAGGAGCCATGATGGGTATTATCTTTTTCTTTGTTTGCTCCTTGTCTACTACGTGTTTGCTTCTTCAATGAGATATCTTTACATCTTGGTTCCTTATACCCTGATGTGCTAAGCTTCATTGTTCAATAATAAGGCTCAGTGATGAATATATATTGCACAATAAATAATGACACAAGTTTGTGATTCGTTCATTCTCATTTCTTCTCATCTATTTATTGCTAGTTTGTTGATTCTTTTCTCATCAGCTCTTTCTAAATCATTTTCTATCATCTAACATTATTCTATTTCATTCTAAGGTTCACTCTCTCATATTCTATCTTAATATCATCTTCACATCACCTATCTCTATCTCTAATCAACTAACCATTCTTCTATCTTTCATATAACATTTTTCTTTTTCGAGAGATCATTCATGTCTTTAATGCACAAACAATCTCTCGAGGGGGCATTACACCCTAAGCGCCACTCAGACATACTGGGGCAAGAATTTTTTTCATTTTCTTTGAACCAATGTTGCTCTAACATTGTCTCAAAGAGGGGCAAATGTAGACCCTAAAAATGTCTCATTGATCATGTACTAATTATTCGTCTAATTGATTAAATAATTCTTTAATTCATTAATTAAACTAATTAATCTAATTCTTCTATTTCATATTTCCTCATCATCTTACTAATTAATTCATTTCTTATTATTTCATCATTTAATCATTTTAACCATTTTTCTAATGTTAATTAAATATTTATTATTTAATTAATTCTAATTAGTCCCCAATTTAAATAATCTTTATTATTTAATTAGAGTCCATTTCTAAATAATTAAATAATTTTCTTAAATTATTTAATTAGATAATTAATTCTTCTAATTCCATTTCCAAATCCTCAAGTTCTAATTTCATTTAATTAATTCTTTTAATTTCTTCTAATTTCAAATAAATATGCATGATTTCAAAAACCAAATCTAAAATCAAAGTCAAGTTCTAAATATATTCAAATACTAAATTAATTAAATTCAATTATTTGAACAAATCTCATGCAAAGATTAAATTGAAAATCTAAGTTAAAGTGCAAGCACATGCTAAATTAATTAATTAAATCATTTATCTCTCCAATCTCTATTTTCATCTTCTAGTTAGCTTTGTCATCATCTTTATTTCCTCCAATCATTCTTTTTCTTCCTTTAGTTAGCTTTTTCTCAATCAGTTGACTCAATTAATCTATTCAATCTATTCTATTTCACCTCCAAGTCAATAGTTCAACTATCAATCAACATGTGAGCTCACTTGAGTTCCACCTCTTGATCATTTTGTTCCACCTTTCAATCAATTTTCTCCAAGAATCTATAAATTGAGCATTTAATCTCCATTTTCAACAATCCCAAACTTTGAATCTTTGTGTCAATTGCAGGTTGCTAACACAATATCTGAGAGCCACCATACCACGGAGAGGAAAAGAGAAATGGAAGCCATGATGCACAATAGGGAGTTTCATATTGTTTAATTTAATTCTATTTTGCATCTATTTCATTGGTTTTATGTTTGAATTGCTTAGATAGTTAAGGAATTCATGATTTTCCTTATTTCCTATTTAGCAATGATGAATTTGAGAATAGCACAAGTTGTTTTCTCATCACCACCATTGTTGTGCCTTCTTGATCATGCCTTCTATCTTTGGCAATCTGCTTTTTACCCTGTCAGTTGATTTCTTGGTCAATCACCAAGATTGGTCTTGCGGTTTCCTTCATCTGCCTTGATCTCCTTAATTATTCTAAGTTGGCTCTCTGTTGTCCTCCAGACCTCAAGTTGCAAACCTCTGCAATGGCTTTGCAACACATCCCAAGATTTATGGGATCTACCATTAATATTGACCAACTCTGCAACTACCTCATTGGTGCACACTCCATCTACCACCTCAAGCAAGTTCCCCACCTTGACTCCACGTGGCAGCCATGTCGACCAACTGCCAAATTGGATTAGTGTGTTGGTTTAGATAGGATCATCGACCAACCATTCAACCAGTTCTTTCTTTCTATTGGTTTGCTAACCCTGTCAGTATCTCACACTTTATCGGTTATCCTTCATGTCTTCCCTTTTCTGAATTGCTGGTGGAATCCCTAAACTGATTACCAGACATGTCTATCCATAGCATGCTCATTCTCATTAGGTGGGAAGTCTTCTGCATCTGCACCTTGTCCATATTACCGGTGGACTTACATACTGGTAAACACTCTTGATGACACTGTATCATCAACCTCCACTAGACTCCATCTTCAATCCGGCCATTTTCCTCCATCTACATCTGCTGACCCTTGTCTTCTTCCTGATCAGCTCAAACAACATTTTTGTTGGTTTGTCAAAGTGACAAAACCATCACTCTTCATTTGTTCCAACATCTCAACATGCCTTGTCTGTTGGTCCAGTGTTGATCCCTAATTTCATGCACTTGAGGTATTTCTTTGTTTCACCGGTAGATCCGGTTTGAGTCTTCAAACACTTTCCTTTACCTCTTCTTCCTTATCTCACAAAACTATAATGCACGTGATTTATAATAGGAGATAAGCTCCACTTACCAGTGGAGTGATACCTTGTCATCTGCTTCTTGCAATGAACCCATGTGACTTCCCTATTTGTGTAGCACATCTTCAAACAGGCACATGTGATCAGGTGTGGGCACATTTGTTGTTAGTCATTTCTTCACATGGCGACTGCATCTTCATTCGGTGGGAGTCTTGTTGTTCTACAACCTCACAACATACCAGTGACCTAATCATTCTTCTCCTCCAATGTTGATGTGATTTAGGTAACATTCTACCTCTTCCTCATAAACAACAGCTCAAGAACCTTGCCCATCCTGCTTGTACACTGGTCATGAGCTTGCGAGTTGGCAACTACACACTATCAACACAACACTTATCAATTGACATCCTTTCCTTATCGGTGATACATTGTACCAGTAGCCTGTCCATTTCATCCCAGACAAGTCAGACATGAACTTGTGTACCACTGACTTCAGTGATCATTGTTGGCAATTGACACTCATTGGATTCATATGTTGTCATTGATGGCAACATGATTATATAGAAGTCATATACTGGCATTAGGAGGCATTCACCTACAGATACCAACATTGTGTATACAGGGTTACAACCGGCACCAACACTGACACCGACACCGACACCGACATCCAGCACTTCAAGGAAGCCGACATCAATCTAAGATCCAAAGGAAGCTTTATTTGTTAAATCATTTTGTAATTATTGTATTAGGCTGACATTGTATATCTTTTATATTGTAAGTCAACCTAAGGCATATTGTTTGTAAAGGGTATATAAGTCAGTTTGCAAGGTCATTATGATAGATGATAGATTATGAGGATGGAATAGGAGAATATATGACAAGGTAGTAGAACTATGTAATGCGAAGGATATGTATGTAGATTATTTGTATGTGAATGTTATATCATGCAATGATCTGAAGATAGTTTGTAAAGTATTATTGGAGGAAAGGAGATACCAGTAGATGTGTTCATGGTTTATGAACCAGTACAGAGCAGAGCTATAACCGAAACTCTTTTTGGCATTGCAGATGCATTTTGTGAGTTCATTATTACTGCTTTATCTCAGCAGAAACTTGTAGTCAGTGAGACTCTTTTGTATTGAGCAGTGTGCCTTTTTGCATGTGCAGGCCCCCTTTCTATGTAATATATTTCATATGACTAGTGAATTGATATTGTGGGTCACAAATCCAACCTTGGTTTTTCCTCTTTGAGGTTTCCCATGTATAAATTTTTTGTGTTATGGTTTTCATTCATGTGGATGATTTATTTACTTCAAGTTATATGTTCCTTCATTTACCGGTTTATATGTGTATGTTATAAAAGGGTAAAATCTTATCTTACCGGTAGAACACTTATTCACCCCCCCTCTTAGTGTTCCTAGAGGAAGTTTAACAACTTGAGGAAGATCTTGAAACCGAAATCATTAAACATGGCTATGGAAAAGAAACTTAAGATGTCACTTGAGGATTATGATGCTGAAAGGATGAAGAACTTAAAACTGTAAGATGAATTGAATTTTCCTAATGAATTCATTCTTGTCTTGCAAGAAAGGATATCATCAGCTCAAGCTCGGAGAAAGGAACTTTTGCAAAAAAAAGATGATGAAAATGCACTCAAGGAACATTGTCACAAACTGAGTCAAGCAAACATGATCATGCAAAATGAAATGCAAGATCTGACTATGAGGATGTTGAAAGATATTGAGGATAGAAAGAAGAAGGAAGAAAATCTTTGTATATCTCTAAAGAACAAATCTAAAGAATGTGATATATTGGCTCATGAGAATGATATGTTGAAAACTAATTTGATGCAATCCCGGATTAATGAGCAAGAACTTGAAAGACAAAAAAAAATTCAAAGAGATGATCTGACTATTGCAAGTAAGTATAAAGAAACATTTAGGATTAGTGCTGCATAGTTGGATGACTTATTGAAAAGATAAAGGCAGAGTGATGATTCTAGAGGACTTGGATTTATACAAGGTGAAAGATCTGGTACTGTAAATAGTGATCAGACAACCGGTATGCAGAACTCATAAGAATAGAGGAAACTAGTAAGGGAATATATAGATGAAATACAACAAGATCACACCAAGAGATGGGTTAGAAAGTCTAAAGAACCAAGTGGAGATGAAACTACATTGGTAACTACACCAGTAACTCCACCATTAGAATAGTGCATTCCTCCACCGATAGGAAATTTAACCGGTAACTGAGGCATACGCCTTAGGGGTTGGAAAATTCATTACAAATCTTGCATATTCTCAAAAGAAGATCTGGAAGAGACCTGGAAGAGATCAAGAGAGTTGTATTAGTCATTGATAAAAGTTTACCCGGCATAAAACTGTGAAACCAACATCTAGTAGGGTACATTGCTAAGCATTTATGATAGTGAAGGATTACGGTTTAGTTGCTGATAAAAGGGGAAAGTGAACTCATTTTCACTCACCCAACTCTCAAGCAAAATAGAGCAAAGCAAAGGCCAATCTCAAGTGATCAAGAGTGAGCAAAGGCATTCTGAAAGGATTTCTAGTAATTATCTGAGAAGCAATCAAATCTTCAAATCAATGATTATTTTTAGGTATTTCTTTGAAATGGTATCTGGATCATCTACTCCTACTCTCATTGTGAATCCCACCATTGTTGAAGTCAAGGATAGGCTAAGACCCATTTTAAGGAAGTTCCCTAGATAGCCAAGAAGGAAGACTCTGCAGGCACATTCTCAAGGGTTCGTGACAACGTAATATATGTAGAAGTTGTAAGGGCATATATTCACTGCACATTGGAAGATCTAGGCACTAAGGAGATCAAGGGAATGTATCAATCTATGATAATGGGCAGCTCTAGAACAATCAAGCCAGAATATAAAGTCATCAAAGATCTAGGGTTAACTGGTATCCTATACATACCAAAATTCAAGGATGAAGTGATCAGATATATTCTAACCAGAGTCCACAATGAACTCATCTAGTTGAACAAGCTCTACATGATCACCATGGAAGAAATTTAGGTAGTCATCGACTTACCCAAAGTCTGACAAGAATCTAAGAAGAAGATCTCCAACACTAAGGTTGAAAATCTCACTGGCACAACCCATGATGGAAGATCAATGAGTATCAGCACCAACAAGCACATAGATGTGAATTTTGCTAGCATGATCATTAGTTACGAGGTACCTCAATCTAGTCGATTGAACTCTATTGCCAGTTCATGTATCCATGTTGCACACCAAATGATAAGTAATGATGGAAAATATGATTTATGTGAATGGCTGAGAAGTGAACTAATGTTGAACCTTGGAAAAATTAAGGGTGTCAAGAAAGGAACTTTTAGATTTGGAAATCTTATTGTTTTTTTAATTCTTTACTTCATAAATGAGCTACCTGGTTTAGGGAAGAAGCATTGGGCTCATGACATATCGGTAAGTATGCAAATCAAAGAAGCAATCACCAGTCTTGGTACCAACAAGGATGAAAAGCTTTGGGGCTACTTCAAAACTTTTCAATAAAACATGAGACAAAGGGAGAGGGTGTCAAAGCACATTGTAGAGAAATACTCCACTAATATTTTCATTATGGTAAAAATTGATGAAACCCTCATGGAGGCAGTGCAACCTAGAACCATATGGGTCATTGAGATAGGGTATGAAGTATATGACAACATTTTGGAACTTTACACAAAAATGTTTGCACTTTGATGATTTTTTGATTGTCATTGATGGAGACACGCTTTCTTGATGATGAACACAAACTTTCTTGATGTATGAGTTATGCTCAATCCGTAATTGTTCTGACTGATATTATATGTATAGTCTTTAGACTATCGGTATTTTACAGAAGATGTTTACCGGTCATAGAATGACTGAAGAGCTTATGCAATATGGAAACCTCAAGCGGTTCAAGGATCACAAGTGGTACGAAGGACCCAAGGGGTAGTTAACTTTTGATTGGAACACTATGATCTACTAGTCTTCATTTTTGTCAAATCGGTAATTGGTATATTGTATCAACCGGTATTTCTATAATGTGTGATGAGTTATCATCCATCGACACTTTGGTGGTGATTTTGTGCCATGTTACCAAATGTGTCCAGATGTACTGAACCTAGGAACTTGTAGTCTAATCCTATTGGACCAACATGAAATCAGTTTCCTTTATAAGGACATCATGTCTAGGGTTTGCGTGTGATGTATGTATGTATGAGAGATATGTGATAGAAGAGGTTATGTGCGATCATTGTAGAGAAAATTAGGTCTGTGTGAAGAGATAGATTGTGGAGATATTACAGACTGAAGTAATGTTGAAATGCATTAACAATGAGCTATCAAGGATCTAATTAAGAAGATTGTGCTATTAGCTAGATCACTCACTTGTTGATTACTCACATCTTCGACAAGTCTGAAACCCTTAACCAGGTAGGCCCAACAAAGCCTTTGTAAATTCTCTAACAAGGTGGTTCACAACTGTGGATCTGAAATCCTCTAACAAGGTAGTCTTTAACAAGACTTATCTCCGAACAGAGATCTAGATTTCTAACTGGATCTATTCTGGTGAAGAATATTGTATGACCTTAATCGGTCTGGTTTCTATTTTGCAGATAGTTACTTCTGAGTTTCTGCTCACCGTGGTTTTTCCCATTTGGGTTTCCACGTCAAATATCTTGTGTTATGGTGATTATGCTCTTGTGGGTGAATGCTTTGTTTTCTATTTGGTTTGCATTTATCTTAACTAGTTTTTTAGTGAATCTTTTGTACTGGTTATCTGCTAAACTGTTTAGAAGTTTGTTTATAGTAATTTTTTGTCTATTAATTCACCCCCCCTCTTACTATTCACCAATTGGTATTAGAGCCAACGTTTCTATAAGTCTAACCACTTGGAAGGAGATATGGGGGAATACAGTGTGAGGGAGCTTACTCATCATCTCACTCATACTGAGAGAGCCTATGATGAACTCAAAGTCAAGTATAAAGCCTCTTTGGCCAAA
The DNA here is from genome assembly GCF_030272615.1 of Cryptomeria japonica. NCBI lineage: Eukaryota > Viridiplantae > Streptophyta > Pinopsida > Cupressales > Cupressaceae > Cryptomeria > Cryptomeria japonica. The sequence continues at coordinate 579,900,610 of NC_081409.1, forward strand.
AGAAGAGAGCATGCTGAGAAACTGATGGAACTTACTAAAAATAGCTCTTCTGATGAAGTAGATATGGATGCCCTAGTTGAAGAAGTTGAAAAACTGAATGAATCTAAAGCCAATCTGAGAAAAGTGTTGGAAGAACTGACTATCAAAATGTGCCAAAAGCTTGAGAATAGAAGGAAAGTTGAAGATCTGGTAAAAGACAAAGATCATGAGATCTCCAAGATGAAGCAAGAAATCAGTGCCCTTACCACTCATCTCCAAGAGAGTAAAGTGGTAAAAGAAGAAATGCAAGGTGAACTAACACATGGCTATTTCTGAGAATGCAAACTTGATGGAATCTAATGCTACTATTTCCAAGGAACTTACTGAGTCAAAGGAGATACTTGCCAAATTCAATAAGAGTACTGTTAAGCTAGAACAAAAGTTGGAATCGACAAAACCGATAAATAATACCACTGGACTTGGTTTCTCTAGGTATGAGGAAGGTGAGACCTCTGGAAAAAAAGTTGAAGCATCAAAGAAGCAACCAACATCCAAGGATAAAGGTAAGCAAAAATTTAAACTTGTTTTTTTTAATTGTCTCAAAGAAGGACATACTGCTAATGTGTGTAGAAGCAAGGCCTACAACAATTTTCCTTATTTTCTAAACAATAAGCCTAGATCCAATAGATTCAATGGAAACTGTTATGCATGCAACAAGTTTGGGCATAGAGAATTTGAATGTAGGTCTATTTTGCACAACACTAGGAGACATCCTCCAAGGACTCAAGGAATTATCTTGGAACCTTCTGTGAACCAGAATCCCAACTGATACAATACCTATGACCTTCGGTTAGGTGGTTATCAAGTGACAACTAGTTGGAGAGAAACTTGTGTGATCTGTCATGGTAGCGGTCACACTATTACAACATTCAGAAGGAAGAATGGAAGTATGAATAATGGACCATGGAGAACACCTAGAATGGTATGCTATCATTGCAACAAACCAAGACACACTGCCAAAAGTTGCAAACTAAGAAAGAACCTATCAGATGATATACTGATCACTCCAGAAGGGAAGATTGATGTTGAAACTGTTCAAGCAGGAATGAATAAAACTTGTAAAAAGAAACCTAAAGAAGTGTCACAGGATGAAACGGTTTCTGCACCTAGTGTGGAAGTCTCTGAACCGGCAAACTGAGCTTCAAAAAATCTTAGGGGGAACATATCGGTGAAATGTTTCGAATCCCCAGTTTATATTAGTAAAGACATTAACCGGTATATGTTACTTGTCAATCGACAAAAGACTGGAAGCGATAAAAGGCAAAATTAGGGTTTGTGCCCTAACAGTGATGCATTTATTATGGTAGGTGAAAAGTCTGTTTAAAAGGATTTTGGTTGTCATTTTCACTTATCTATTTTTGAGCGAAGAATTTTCAAGAGAAGAGTGACAAAGGGTAATTTGTCTAGCGATTCAGAGTGAATTCAAAAATCTTGCAAAGGAATCCAAAGATCTTTTTCAATCTATCAGTGAAGAACACTAAGCAGTAATCCAGCAACCAAAGTGGTGTATTGTGGGAGACAATTGTAAAACCCTAAATTCTAGATTGTGAAGGTATTTCTCAAATTTTTTTCTTATCATGGCTTCTGCATCACACTCTAGTTCTAGTGCACCTATAGATTGAGCTGAATTTATTCAGAGGAAAATGAAATACAATGCTCTATCCCAGATACCCATTGGAGTAATTGTTGAGGAAGATATTTTAGGGTATATTGACTATAAATTGGAAGACCTAGGTTCCCTGGTGATTCATTCCCAGCTAAGCTTGTTCTGTGGGGATGATAAGAAGATCAAATCAGAGTACACTGTCCTTGAGAAGATGAAACTGCATAATGCCATATATTTCTGGAAGAGTTCAAAGAAGATCATATCTGCATCATCCTCAGTAGAGTACACGGTGATAAGATGTACCTCGAGCACACATATGACATCACACCGAAGGCAATTCATGCCATCACCACTTTCTACAATATTAGAGAGATATCAGCACTAAGGAAGGTCACCAAGATTGAAATGACTAAGCTCACTAGTTCTCTGAGAGACCAACGAGCGATGATCGTCAACACCATCAAAGATGATCTAGTGAAGTATGCTTGCATGGTGATTGGTTACCGGATATTCTATGCCAGCAGAATGAATTTTGCCCCCAGTGGTGCGGTGAATGCCCCTTATAGAATGATTAAGGAAGATACTACATTTGATCAAAGATGATCTAGTGAAGTATGCTTGCATGGTGATTCTTCTACTTTCAAGGTTATTTCCCTAGAGTAGGTGATATGAAATGGTCTGCTCACCTATCAATTTCTAGGCAAATCAAGGAAAGTCTACAAGTAGTGGGAACTGGATATCCTGAGGTTCTTAACAAGTATTTTGATGAATTTTAGTAGAAAATAAGCCAGAGAAAGAGGATATTAGGTAATATTGTGAAGAAGCATAAAGATGACATCTACTTCACAATAAAGGTAGATGAATGCATAATGAAGCGGTGGAGCCAAGTAAGGAAGTTGTTGAACCTATGGGTTATGAAGTGGTGAATGACATGTTGATTGAGTATACCTCTACCCTACTTGCCTCACCATTGGATGCTAAGAAAAAGAGAACCGATACCTACTTGGAGAGGGTAACACTGGTTGAAGAACCAAAATAGAAAAAGGATAAAGTAGTGCCATCGGTATCTGCACCAGTTACCTCTATCAATCCAAAAGTGACCAAGTAGTCACCAGCTAAGAAGAAACCTGAGGTTGTTCCAGCCAAAGTCTTTGAGAGGAAGCAGAAAACCAAAACTAGCTCACCGGAGTTAGAGGATACTGAACTAGAAATTCAACCAAAGAAGACAAGGAAATTAAGCAAAAAGGCAAAATCTACTGGTAATGTTCCTGCAACTTTAGCACCGATAAATATAGATATTTCCTCTTATAAGCCAATGACACATTGTCAGAGGACTATTAAAAATATTGAGAGGAAAGTGCTTGATGATTTAAAGGAGTATTTTGATGATTTTACTGATAATGAGAAAGAAGAAGTAGAACAGGAAGTCATTAAATATTTGTGTGTTAATGACCAGTCACCATCAGAAATCAGATCGGTTACAACAAATTCTTTGTACAATTCATTAGATAACAAATGGTGCATTGCCATTGAGAAAGAATAGGAGATCAGGGAGAAAAATTTTGCACAATACTTTCCTGATGCTTCAAATTTAGAATTATTTGAGATAACGGATAAGAACAAAGGCCTCTTCTTCATGAGAAGGAGAAGACTTAAACTGCTAGAAGGCAAAGCTTCTAAACTGGAAAAGGACACACATTTACATGCTAAAGTTGTTGTAAGGTTACGCCAAGTATCTGAAGCCAATATGAAGGCTGAACAAGAACTTGACCGATCATTAGGCAAATCGGATGAGGCATTTGACAGTGAAGGAGAAAGAGTGATAGAGAAAAATGATCCTATTGATGTGGATGCTAAGGATGTCACTCCGAACAAAGAGAAAGAGAAAGAGGATAAAGAAAAAGCAGAGAAAGAGAAACAAGACAAGGAAAAAGCTAAAAAAGAGAAATAGGACAAAGAGCAAGAAGAAAAAGCAAGGCAGGAAAAAAACAAGAGAAAAGAGGAAGAGAAAAAGAAAGAGGAAGATAAGAGGAAAGAAGAGGAGAAGAGAAAAGAAGAGGAGAAGAAAAAAGAAGAAGAGAAGAGAAAAGAAGAGGAAAAGAGAAAAGAAGAAGAGAAGAGAAAAGAAGAGGAGAAGAGAAAAGAAGAGGAGAAGAGAAAAGAACAGGAAAGAAGAGGAGAAAAGGAAAGAAGAGGAAAGGAAGAAATAAGAAGATAAGAGGATGGAAGAAGAAAGGAAGAAGGAGGAAGAGAAGAAAAAGCAGGAAGAAGACAAAAAGAAAGAAGAAATGGAGAAGGAGAAAGAAGAGGATAAGAAAAAAGAAGAAGAGGAGAAGGAAGCAAAGAAGAACAAACAAGCGGAGACTCCTAAGGCAACTGGTGATCAAACCAAATAGGTTGATATCACCAGTCCTATTGATCTTAAATCTATAGATGAGTCTGAGCTACTTCAAAGAATAAAACTTTCTCAGAAGAGACTAGAAGAATTGCGGAGGAAGAAGGAACAAGATGGCATTCAAACTGCGGTTGACACCCTTACCAGTCTGATTCCCAGTACTAACCTCCCTAGAAATGATTCCTCTCTATCCAAGCTTAAACTTCTTTGTACCATAGTGGAGGACTAGGTACAATGCTTGGAAGATGTTGCTGAAGCAACTGCAAAGAAGAATCATGTAAAGGCACTCAACACTGCCTTAGTCAAGAAAATGAATCAACTCCGGTCACAACTACTCAAACATCAGAATGATATCAATGTTTCTATGGGTGAAGGTAAATTACTATTAAGTAAAATATTCCAACCCCATCTATTTTGTGACGATGTGCTTAACCAGAAAGCTAAACTCCAATTGGAGTTAGAGGCTTATATCAGAAATTTCAAGATACCATATGATTCATTCACTACATATGGGCAAATGGTTCATCATTATCAGCTTCAGACTACCAAGATGGACTCAGAGATCAGCAACCAGACCAAAGATTTATAGGAGCTTGAACTGGTCTTATTGCCAAGACTACAGATTCTTCAGAAATGTTTTCTCAATCTGGAAGCTATCATGGTAACTCAAGAGATGAGTACCATTGATGCTGTGGAAGAACTGGTATTCCAAATGCAGACTGAAAGTGAGGTTGCTACCTCATTACTTGAGTCATGGGCATTGGCCATGAAAACTTTTATACAGGACTTTAAATCTATTTTTGATAAGTTTCATTCCTTATTGTCATAAACATTTACTCTATTTTTTATATATAAGGAAAACAAGGGTTATTCTGCATTACTTTGTCATTGTTGGGAGTAGTATATAGTAAAATTTTGGTGAATGTTACCATTTTATGTACTTTCATTTTGGGAGTAGTGTACATTGTAATTTTTGCAAAAGGGGATAGTGTATATGCTTAGGGGCAGTAACTTTGATTATGGCAATTTTTGTTGTAAAAACACTTAGATGTCAAAATTTTCCTAAGTGTTGCCATCAATCCCAAAGGGGGAGATTGTTGGAATTTTGATGATGTTTTGATTGTCATTGATGGACACATACTTTCTTGATGATGAACACACACTTTCTTGATGTATGAGTTATGCTCAACTGGTAATTGTTCCAACCGCTATTGTATGTATAGTCTTTAGACTATCGGTATTTTGGAAAAGATGTTTACCAGTCATAGATTGACTGAAGAGCTCAAGCGGTATGGAAACCTCAAGCGGTTTGACAATCACAAGTGGTACGAAGGACCCAAGTGGTAGTTAACTTTTTATCAGAACACTATGATCTACCAGTCTTCATTTTTGTCAAACCGGAAATTAGTATATTGTATCAACCGGTATTTTTGTAATGTGTGATGAGTTATCATCTACCGACACTTTGGTGGTGATTTTGTGTTGTGTTACCAAATGTGTTTAGATGCACTGAACCTAGGAACTTGTAGTCTAATCCTATTGGACCAACATTAAATCAGTTTCCTTTATAAGGACATCATGTCTAGGGTTTGCGTGTGATGTATGTATGTATGAGAGATATGTGATAGAAGAGGTTATGTGTGATCATTGTAGAGAAGATTAGGTCTGTGTGAAGAGATAGAGTGTGGAGATATTGAAGACTAAAGTAATGCTGAAATGCATTAACAATGAGCTATCAAGGATCTAATTAAGCAGACTGTGCTATTAGCTAGATCACTCACTTGTTGATTACTCACATCTTTGACAAGTCTAAAACCCTTAACCAAGTAGGCCCTGCAAAGCCTTTGTAAATCCTCTAACAAGGTGGTTCACAACTATGGATCTGAAATCCTCTAACAAGGTAGTCTTTAATAGGACTTATCTCCTAACAGAGATCTAGATTCCTAACAAGATATGTTCTAGTGAAGAATATTGTATGACCTTAACCGGTCTGGTTTCTATTCTGCAGATAGTTACTTGTGAGTTTCTTCTCACCATGGTTTTTCCCATTTGGGTTTCCACATCAAATATCTTGTGTTATGGTGATTTTTCTCTTGTGGGTGAATGCTTTGTTTGCTATTTGCTTTTCATTTATCTTAACCGGTTTTTTAGTGAATCTTTTGTACCGGTTATCTGCTAAACTATTTAGAATTTTGTTTATAGTAATTTTTGGTATACTAATTCACCCCCCCCCTCTTATTATTCATCAAAAAATTCTACTTGAAGCTCCATTAGATGATAAAACTAAACATTTTGGTACTACGGAGGAAAAGGCTCTTGAAGTCAAAATTGGCTTCAGCAAGAAAAGAAGATAAAAGAAAATTTATAAGATGTCTGCATTTGTTCAAAATGTAATTCATACGATAGGTATTGAATTGGGTTATGGATCCAAAGTGATAGAAGAACTAGCAATGGTTAGTGCTCCTAAGGAGAAGAGGCCTAAAAATTTCATTTCTTCTATCACTTCTAACTCTGATCCAGAGGTTAATGAACCTCTAGCATTCAGAAGGGTACAAAGGAAGAAAGATGACCAGCCTCCGGTAGAGGAGAAGAAGGTGGAGCCAAGGAGGAAGCTTATGAGAAAAGTAACAAAACCTACTACACCCACACCTTCAACAAGGAAACCTGTCTCATCCACTCCTGCAACCCCCAGCAAGAAGGAAAAGAGTGATGAAGCAATTGAACCTGGTAATGTTATAATGACCTATGATGAATTAATAGATGAGATAAGAAAAGATGGTATTTTGAAGAATGTATCTAATTACTATGAAAATTTAGATGATAATGAGTGCAATGAAATTGAAGAGGCAATTTTGTTACATATAGATATATAGAAGAAAGCTTTAGTAGAGATTTTGAAGGAAATTCCTGTATCATTGTATAATAAGTTAGATGCAGTCAAGAGGGATAGAGAAATTAAGGAAGTCAAACTTTTGAATATGTGTGGCTCAATAAGAAAAGAGGAAATGAAACGGTGTATTGATGTTGCAAACAAAATAGTCTTTAGCAACAAACCCTAGAAAATAAGCCTAATGATGGGCAGGGTAAATGAGATAATAAGTGAGACCAAAGATGGTTGGTCCAAATTCTTCCAAAAGAATCTGGATTTCCTCACCTCCCATGAAGAATTTGTTAAGGCAACAACTTCCACAATTCCAAACAAATCCAAAGGGAAAGGAATTTGGGAAGTTCATAACCAATTTTGGATATACTGGCAATAAATAAGAGTGTACAGACACCACCGGTGGGTAGACCCAAAATTGATGAGAGTGTATAGTCTATACCAGTAGAGATAAATTTTGAGCAAGGCATTGTAGATAATGTTCAAAGTACTAACAATATTATGGACAATATTGTGGACAATACTCCACTGATAGTAACTGATACTACACCAAGTGGCGAAGCCATCGATGCAAAAGAGGATAAGATAAAGGGGACCGATAAGACTATACCGACAGTTGATGTTGATTCCCTGGCAAAACTTTTGGAAATTGACACTTCTCAAGTTGAGAAGAAATCAATCATTGAGATGAGTCCCATAGAGTTAATGATGGTGGCTACTCAAAATCTAATAAAGGAGGGATATGTAGATAGAGGAATAATAGATCAATCAGTTACAGTTTTGTAGAGACTAATTCCTAATTGTATGATAGAAAATGAAGCAAGACCTTCCGACAAGCTTAAGCCATTAATTAAGCATATATCTAACAAATTTCAATCATTTCAGCAGATTTCCGACTGACAAGCACTTGAGAGATTTACTTTGGCTAAAAGAGCTGCTTTTGATCAATTTATTGAAACAGAGAAGAGAAAGATTGAAGAAAAACTTATTCTTATTGAAAATTCTTTGAAATAGTGTACTAATATCTACAGGGGCTATTGTAATATAGAAATTATTACAACAGATGTAGATAACAGGTTAAAGGAATTACATAAAAAGGTTTCTAATATTACCAATTCTTTTGATGGACTAACCTCACTCACAACATCCATTGATGGACAAATTTTTTCTTTGGAGAACCAATTTTTTTCTTTTGAAAAAGAAAGAGACAAGATCATTTGGAGAGCAAGAAGTCTCAAAGGATTGGTGAGTCCAAGATTGGATTCACTTGGTGTAAATAAGAGGGAATGTATGGATATGATTGCAAATCCCACACCAGCAGAAGTCATAGAAAAGGAAACACTTGCACACTTATTGAGTGGACTTGTACCCATATCTGAAACTTTCAAAACTAGCTGGGATACATATTTACAGTTGCTAGAGAAATCTTATCTGGAAATTTTGAAATTGGTCAAGCTCTGGTAAAGTAATCTATATTTATTCATTCTTTTGCACAGATTCTTAACCAAATTATTCCAATTCTTTCACTGGTCTTTAGCATTGATGCCAAAGGAGGATTGTATATATGTGAAAAATATCAGATATCAGGTAGGTGTATTACTTACGGGGAGCATGTGTCATGTTTTGGTTGATTTGGTAGGGAATCCATTTTTCACATGAGTCTTGCCATCTATGCCAAAGGGGGAGATTGTTAGAAATTGACACTCATTGGATTCATATGTTGTCATTGATGGCAAGAAGATTCTATAGAAGTCATATACCGGCATTAGGAGGCATTCACCGGCAGATACTGACATTATGTATCCAGGGTTACAACTAGCACCAGCACCGACATCCAACACTTCAAGGAAGCCGACATCAGTCTAAGATCCGAAGGAAGCTTTATTTGTTAAATAATTTTCTAATTATTTTATGAGGCCAATATTGTATATCTTTTGTAATGTAAGATGACATAAGGAATATTGTTTGTAAAGGGTATATAAGTTAGTTTGTTAGGTCATTATGATAGATGATAGATTATGAGGATGGAATAGAAGAATATATGACAAGGTAGTAGAACTGTGTAATGTGAAGGATATGTATGTAGATCATTTGTATATGAATGTTATATCATGCAATGTTTTGAGATGGTTTGTAAAGTATTCTTGGAGGAAAGGAGATACCGGTAGAAGTGTTTAGGGTTTATGAACTGGTATAGAGCAAAGATATAACCAGAACTCTTTTTGGCATTGTAGATGCATTTTGTGAGTTTATTATTATTGTTTTATCTCAGTAGAAGCTTGTAGTCAGTGAGAATCTTTTGTGTTGAGCAGTGTGCTTTAGGCAGAGTGCCTTCCTGCATGTGCAGGCCCCCTTTCTATGTAATATCTTTCATCTGGCCATTGAATTGATATTGTGGGTCATAAATCCCACTATGGTTTTTCCTCTTTGAGGTTTTCCACGTATAAATTCTACGTGTTATGGGGTTCATTCATGTGGATGGTCTATTAAATTCAATTTATATGTTTCTTCATTTACCAGTTTATATGTGTATGTTATAAAAGGTTAAAATCCTATCTTACGGTAGAACATTGATTCACCCTCCCCTCTTAGTGTTCTTGGATCCCAGCAATCATTCCTTTGAATGAAATTATCTTCCTTACCTTACTGGTATTTTGCAACACAAGATGATATCAAAGATATCTGATTCTATACTCCTTCATGAGAGTGTTGCACATACATCTCTCATTCTGGTACACATCCCATACCGATTGACATCAATGAAAACACAATGCCAACAATGCACTAGTTCATTTGATAACCCTTGTGTGAGATACACCTTTATGATTGGGTTAGGGGTAGATGCCTTTATGTCTTGAGACAAGAGTCTTGTGAACATTCTATGAGCTTGTCCTTTAGGATAGTGGTCCCCTATTTACTTTCCTTTTAAAGCCTTAACTGCTATTTTGTGAAACATCTTTGTGATTATGGCTTTTCACTATGACCATGAATTAATGGTCCTTGCATCCTAAAGCTACTTTGAGTATCTTCTCATTTATCATCACCATGTTTCTATAGGATCATAGAACTCTACTCATGCATACATGACACACTCCTTTATGACAGTCTCTTTAATGACCGCTTTGTGCTCATTACTTTGAAGTGTTTTGCCTTGGACTCTATTTGGGGGTAAGATTGTCCTATTAAACTTACAGTCTGTGTTATCTCATTGGTAATGTACTCATACCTTTACACAACAAGATTTGATACATCTTTTTCTGTCCTGAGAGGTCACTATTTCTTTATTATTGAGTTATGCGGTATGAATGACCATTGAAACCTTTAATATCATTATGACTAGTGCTTGCTGTGACAAAAATTGTAAAGTTGTCCTTGATGCACTTTACCATATTTCTATTCTTTGTCCTAACAGTCTCTTACCTATCTCCCTGATGCTCTATCACTCCTCACTGTCTTAACATCCTTATTGGCACCATTGAATTGCACTCTTAAAGATGACTATAACTCCAACATCAGTACGGTGAGAAGTGATTTTCTTTGATTGAAGTTTCAAGGATTTTTCTTGGAACACGATGGTTATCAGAGCATTATAGTTTCTCTGGATATCTATTTGTTCCAAGACAAAATCTCGACACTTCTTTAGAGCATTACTAAATAGAAACCTTTATGAGCTGGGCTCAACCCTGGTGGGAGATACATTTTACCCCACTCATGTAAAACTGATAAATTACACCATGAACTTTCCTATATCTGCACATGAAGAAAACAAGTTAGACAAAACAATGCATATCAGATTTATTGTTGATGAGATACCAGTTGTTGTGATGCATATGAGGAATAGCTTATAAATTTGTAGATGCAGATGTAGATATGGAATGATGGCTTTCATTTCTCTAACACTATCTTCTCAAATGTAGGTACTCAGGGGGTAGCAAAGAGGCATAGATGGATGTAGGATGGTGAAAGGCTAAAGAATACAGATGCAAAACAACTCAAAGAGGACTCATCATTCAAGCAATGACAAGTCACCCTTCCCTTTCTGCATTTACTTTATTTTTGCATCTGTAAAGTTATGATTTTTTTCTTATATGCACCACCAGTTAGTCTCATGGCTTGTGTGTGATGGACTTGATAAGCACTGAGAGGGGGGGTGAATTAGTGACACCAAAACACACACTACTTTAAACACTGATCGATAGATGAATTTAACCAAGTAGTTAAACAAAATACATGCTATCCAAAATGAAATAACATCCACATAAAGTAGAAAATCCACCATAACACAAGTGTTTATATGTGGAAAAGCCAAATAGGTAAAAACCAAGGTGAGCTGGAACTCAAAAGTTAACTATCTACAGTAATATAAAACTAACCGATTAAGGTCTTATGAAAAGCTTTGCTAGGAGTGAATCTTGTTAGAGATCCCAAGCTTGATTAGAAGCTTATACCCTGTTAAAAGTAACCTTGCTAGAGGATTTTAGAATCCAAACTAATGGATCACCTTGTTAGAGTATTTGTAAAATGAAGCTTGTTAGAGATTACCTGGTTAGGGGATTTAGTTCTATTGTAATGATTAGAAAACAATAAGAAATATTTGATCTATTTTGAGTAGCACAAACTTGCTTGATTAGATCATTCTAAGTATATTCAACACTGCTCTCCTTCTAAATAGTTATCCCTCTTCAGCAAAAGTATTGGCATAGATTACCTCTACTATATTTTTTCTCTCTTTTTCATCTCACACAAAATGCTTAACTCAGATTTCTTTAAATAGGCATTCATACCTTATGTCAACCATAGGAACACAATTTCCTAGGTGTGGTGTATCTAAACATTTAAGCATAACTCATCACAAAAATGACCACCAAAAACATGGTGCTGGTAACTCATCACAAAAATGAGATACCGGTTAGAGCAGTCAATACCGATTGGAATAAAACTAGTGAATCGTTGTCCAGGAATCTTCCACTTGATCTTCACCTTCAACTTCATCTTCACTTTGATGTCGACTTAGTGTTTCCACAGGTTATCTCTTAGGCACATACTAGTTGACACAAAGTATCGGTTAGAGATAGACCTTGAACATACTGGTGGGTAGTAAAAACCAATTGAAGTTATACTGGTAGTCAATGTAATCATATATGTGTGTGAGAGTGTTTCATTAATGACAACAAGTGATGAATACATTTCAATTATCATCAAGCCAACAATCTCCCCCTTTGCCATTGATGGCAACACTTAGAAATTTTTGAGTAATACAATACCGCTAAGTTTGCATACACAACATATTTACACATTTACTCATATTCCCCTTTTAATGAAATACTCCCCCTTAATGTATGCATAAATATAAAAGTTTCAAAAACACACATACATATTATTACTCCCCCTTTGACAACAATGCCAAAATGATAAAGTAAAATATATACATATATATAGAAAATATGTATCAAAGAGTTCAACATATAAAACAATTTAAAACAAATTCATGCATTAGATATTCTCATGAAACTATTATTGAAATTTTGTTGCATCTATGATAGAGCATTATGCCATGATTCTAGTATGTGATTCATATACTCTGAATTAGACAACAGCTGAGAATAACATTCTTCCATTAAGTCAAGCGAGTACATTGTAGGAGTAGCAAGAATAGCTTCTGCACTAGAGTAGGCTCTCTGAAGAATGTCGATCTAGGAGGTGAGCTGACTTTTGAGCTCTCTTAGAGATTGGAATCTCTTAGCTCTATCATTATCATACATATTCAATTTGTCATGCAGTTCATCTATAGACTGGTAAAAGGCATGAATAGTGTCTTGGATTGGGACATATGCCTTGCATAACATTTCTATTTCCTGATCAGTCTCAACTTGATTCTTAGAAATATCAGAATAAAAGAAAGTAATATTGGAGGTAGAGGCAAGATACTTTCCTCCAAATTCAATAGCTTTCTTTAACAAACTACCATTATGAGATAAAGCCATTTTGCCATTTTCAATGTGCTTAGCTAGCTTATCTCCATATGCCTTCTTGTGGCTCTTCTCAACAGATATTTGAGAAGCACCTTCAAGTGATTTGATTTGATCAGATGCCTCTACAACTAACTGACCAATTTTTCTGATAGGAGTAGGAAGATGTGCAACAGGGGTTTCTGGTAGTAATCCAGACAAAATTTCTACAACATTCTGGATTGTCTCTTCCTCAATTCTTTGCTCTTTCAACCTCTTCTTGTGTGCACAAGATTGCATAACATTAGTAATCTTCATCATTTCAGATGCACTCAAGGTATTCATGTCAATAGGTCATGCAATACTTAAAGAGTCTTCATTATCATCATCAAGTAGTTATGGCTTTGCCGGTTCAGGGGGTGTACTCTTAATGATGGCTCTTTCTGTGTTCTTCTCTATTGCATCTTCTGCTTGCTGAGTAGCAGCTTCCTTAGTGGATTCCTTTTGAGTGATCTCAATGACCAATGGAGATTGGGGTTTCTCTAGTTGTTCAGTTGCTAGTATACTGACCTCCTCTAGTTGAGTACCCGGTTGATCACCTATTGTATCCTGTACTTGTATGATTGAAGGAGGATCCATATTTGGTGTAGTAATATATTCAGTTAGGTCCACTGTACCCTTTATATCCTTATCAACAAGAATAACAAAGTCATCCTTCTTCTTGTTTGAATAGACTATATCAGTTGGAACAATTTCCTCTTCATCCATTTCTGGTTGAGGAACATCTTTTGTGGTATCATCCTTATTGCTTGAGTGGATGACATCTTCCCTTTGTTTGATTATATAGGCTAGCCAATGTGTCTCAGACTCAACAACCGACCTTTTTCCATTTAGAAGCTTCAGTCTTCTTAGGATAAAATAGAAATATGCTTTGTATTCCTCAGTTAAAGCACTAATTCTATTTGATGATAGATTGGGGAAGTACTGTACAAATACTTCATCAAAATTCTTCTTTTCTATTTGAGTGGCTTCTTCCTGATGAATAATGATGAACAATAGATACCCCAACCAGTAATGAGAGGGGGGGGTGAATCAATATAGATAAAAACTCTCTTAACAATTTATCTTGCTAAAGCAAAACCAACTGGTTATCACCATTACTAAACTTAACCATGGCAATACCGATTAAACACAGTAAGACATCATACACCATAAACTGATAGGTTTTAATACTTCAAATATGATCAATTATGCAACATCAACGTCACCCATAAACATATGCATGTGGCATACTAAAAATACCATAACCTATTAACCCTGCATGCATAATCCTTCAACCAAATACTTCATAAACATCACATGAAAAATGCATAACACATAACACTGATTTTTCACGTGGAAACCCAAATGGGAAAAACCACAGTAGGGATGAATACCCACAAGCTTGTTTTGAACTCTTTTGAAGCTCGCCCTGTTAGGAGCCTAGTCCAGTCAAAGAATTTACAATAAGGTTCTGCTAGGAATCAATCCTATTAGAGATCACCTGGTTAAGGTATGGCTATATACCCTGTTAAAGGTTACCTCGCTAGAGGATTTAAAGAACTCAATGATCTTGAGTCACCTGGTTACAAGTTTTACAATAAGCCTGTTAAAGCTACCCAGTAAAGGGATTTTCCATCTCTTGAAATGATTAGAAGACAACAGGAAAAACTACGATCTGATAACAACACTACATGTCAAGGCAGATCCTTTTCATATCCTCTACTCTACAATCACACTCTATAGTTTACCTCTTACTGGTTTGGCAAGTATCAAGTATCAAGTATCTCTTCACTCAAATACATACACACAACATTTACCAACAACTTTTCAATAACAAACATCATCGACCTTATAGACAATAGATAGGCCAGTAACATAAACTTTAAACCCTAAGTACCTTAGGTTTACAACACAGGTGGTCCAATCTTGACCGTCCAAACATATTGCATAGAGCATTACAATTTCAAACAGATCACAAGACAATCTGCATCATTCATTCATCACCGGACATGGGAATCAGTAACCCATCACGTTTTGTTCTCATACCACTTAAGAAGAATGATCATTCTTGAGGTAGAATTCAAATGTGGTCAATCTTCTTATGCCTCAATCCTTCATGCACACAAAGATGACATGGCACCTTGATCACATCTCTTAGCCAACTCATCAGAGAGTATCATTGGTTCATCACACAAGCTGGATCACCAAACCGATAACCATAGAGCTGAGACTACCAACCGGTAATCACACTTAGTGAAACCCTGACACTGGTTCACTGAATCTCCTCATGTCTCTTCATACCAGATCGCCAACTTCTTCAATCTGCATATCGGTTCACTTACACTTATTGACATCAATGACAACATACATTATCATCATATCAACATACTGGTTCATCATATGCCAATGATATTTAATAAACTCCCCCTTTGGCATTGATGGCAACACTCAATGTAGAATTACAACTGAACACCTCATAGACTAGTGTATCTATATTATCATATATCTTCTCACCCTTTGACAGCAATGCCAAAGTGGAGGCATAAGCTTCAAAAATCTACTATGTTGATCCTCGTAAGCTGTAGCATCATTCAACACATCAATCCTGAAAGATTTTTGACTTTAGTACTCGACTGATGTGGAGCACACAACCTTACTTGACTTCATGAAGGGGCAGAAACCCTAATTCACCTCTCAAATAGGTAAATGTACTCTTTGGAAAGGGCTTAGTGAATATATCTGCTAGTTGCTCCTTACTAGAAACATGTTGTAATACAACCTCCTTATTCTGAACTTTCTCTCTCAAGAAATGATATTTAAGCTCAATGTGGTTAGTTCTAGGATGCAATACCAGATTTTTGGAAATGTTTATTGCACTTGTGCTATCACAAAATATGTTCATCGATTCAGATACAGGTACCTTGAAACCTTCCAATACATGCTTCATCCAAATTGCTTTAGTGCAGTTCATAAATGCTACCACATATTCTACTTCAACTTTAGATTGAGAAGTACAACTTTGCTTCTTGCTTGTCTGTGATACTAGTCTTCCACCGAGAAAGAATGCTCCATCAGTTGTGCTCTTTCGGTGATCCACATTACCTGCCCAATCAGCATCAGTATATACTTTGAGATTATAGTCATCATTATATAGATACTACAATCCATAATTAACTGTTACTTTCAGATATCTAAGAATCCTCTTCATAGCTACCAAGTGAGATTCTTTCGGACATTTCTAAAAATGAGCTACTATGCCCACTGCATGAGCAATATCTGGTCTGCTGTGCACCACATAGTGCAGTTTACTGATCATTGACCGATACTCCTTTTCATTCACTAGTGTTGAATCATCTTCTTTAGTTAGTTTACAACTAGTTACCATTGGTGTACCAACTGGTTTGTTTTCCTCCATGCCAAAAGTCTTCAATACCTCTTTGACATACTTGGACTGGGTAATAAAGATACCCTCTTTCATTTGCTGAATCTGTAAACCAATAAATAATTTTATTTCTCCTATCAAAGACATCTCAAACTCTTTCTTCATTTCATTTGCAAACACATGACTCATTCTATCATCTCCTCCAAAGATTATGTCATCCACAAACACTTCACAAATAAGAATCTGATCACCTTCTAATTTCAAGTAGATGTTGCTATCTTCAGTTGTTCTCTAAAATCCAATCTTCACAAGATGAGAGTGTAGTCTTTCATACCATGCCCTAGGTGCTTGTTTTAGTCCATACAGGGCTTTTTGTAATCTACACACCATGTCACTATCTTTTGATAAGGCAAGCCCTTCTGGTTTCTCTATGTACACTTCTTCTTCTAGGATTCCATTTAGAAAAGAAGACTTCACATCCATCTGATAGACCTTAAATCCCTTAAATTATGAAAATGCAAGTAGCATTCGAACACCTTCTAATCTTGCCATAGGAGAAAAAGTTTCTCCATAGTCTTCTCCTTCCTCCTAAGCATATCCCTTACATGCAAGCCTAGCCTTGTTCCTAACAACTATGCCTTCTTCATTTAGCTTATTCCTGAAGATCCATTTGGTACCTATGACATTTTTATGTTCCTCTAGGCACCAAAGACCATGTTCCATTCTTTTCTATCTGATCTAGCTCCTCTTCCATTTCTTTAATCTAGTCTTCATTTGTAAGAGCTTCTCTTGAAGTCTTGGGTTCTAATTCAGAAATCATGCAAGAGTTTTCTTTCACTTTTCTTCTTGTGAGTATCCCTGCATCTTTATCTCCTATGATTTTCTTTGGATCATGGTGCAACTTTACATATCTAGGAATGATTCTAGCCTAATTTGCTAGCTTTTCTTCTTCTTCACTAACCTCTTCTTCTTCTCTTACTATAGCTTCTAGCAGTATAGGAACACTAAGATCTTTACAAGTTTCTTTCTTAACTAGTTCCCAGAAGGCTATACCCAGTTCATCTTCTACTTCTTCGCTGCATGTTACCTTAGGTTCCCTAGGGGATTCATCAACCCTAACATTGATACTTTCAACAATCTTTTGTGTTCTATTGTTGTAGCACTTGAGAGCTTTTCTCTTAGTGGAATATCTTAGAAATATTCCTTCATCAAATTTTGCATCAAATTTGCTCAAATGCTCACCTCTCTTGATATAGAACTTACTACCAAACACTTTAAAATAACTCATAGTGGGAGTTTTCCCAGGCTTATACTCATAAGGGGTTTTATCTTTGCCTTTCTTGATGAGTACCCAATTCATAGTATAGACTGCAGTGCTCACCTCTTCTCTCCAAAAAGTGTGAGCAATCTTTCCTTCAATCAACATTGTTCTTGCTGCTTCGACTACAGTCCTGTTATTTCTTTCTGCTATGCCATTTTGTTGTGGTGTCCTTGGGGCAAACAACTGTCTCTTGATACCACTATCTTCACAGTACTTATTGAATTCATCAGAAGTGAATTCTCCTCTTTGATCAGTTCTCAGGCATTTTATCTTTTTACCACTTTCTTTCTCTACTAATGGTCTGAAAGATTTGAACTTCCAAATGCTTCAAACTTGTCTTTCAAGAATGTGATGCACATCATTCTTGAGTAGTCATCAATAAGAATCATAAAATACCTATCTCCCTGAATACTTCTAGTTTTCGTAGGACCACACAAATCAATATGCACAAGATCAAGTAAATTTTCTGCTAAAAAAGACTTACCTTTAAAAGTTGAGGAGGACATCTTCCCAAGTTGACATTCTCTACACAAAGAATTCTCAGGTTTGTCCAACAATGGTAATCCTCTTACTGCCTTGATCTTACCAACTTTTAAAATGTTGAAAAAGTTCATATGACGGAGTCTCCTATGCCATATCCAACTATCATAAAATTTAGCCATTAGACATTGACTCTGGTCTTCTTACCAGTTGCAATAACTTCACCACTCTTCCCAATTATATTGCAAATTCCACCTTTGAATTCTAGAACTAATCCTTTTTCAATCAATTGAGCAACACTCAACAAGTTATGCTTAAGACTTTCTACCCACTAGACATCATTTGCACTACTTTTACCATTCAGAGAGATGGATCCTTTACCTTTCACCAAGCATGGTGCATCATTGCCAAATCTGACAACACCACCATCATATTCTTCCAAAGACAAAAACTTTCTCTAGTCACTAGTCATATGATGAGAACAACCACTATCAATTATCCACTCATTGGAATTATCAATGTGAGAGACAAGAGCTTTCTTGTCAAACACTTCTTCCTTTATTTCTACAAACACCATGTCTTCATTTTATTCATCCTCTGATTCTTCATTAGTGACACCTTCATTCACAGCAACTAGACAATTTCTTCTATTTCCACTTTTATATTTTATGAACCCTTTGATTTATCCATATTGTCATTCTTAGGACAGTTAACAGCTATATGTCCTATCTTGTTGCAGGAAAAACATTTCAAAGGAATTTTACCTCTATATTTTCCAGTTCCCTTCGGAAGTCTTTTAGTAAGAAGAGCTTCAAACTCCATCAGAATCTCTTCATCATCCATATCTCTGCATTGTCTAGATTCATAACTAGTACTAGTTTCTTTTCCTTTTCTATATGGTACAATCGATTCTTTAAAGGCCGACTCAGTCTTCTAAACACTAACATCGTAGCTATTCAACTCATATTTAGTTAATTTTGCAATAATAGAATCTAAGGATACCTTGGTCTTATCGATAGACCTTAGTTCCTGGATAGTAGCAACTTTGATTACATAGATTGGTAATAATGATCTAAGAACTTTACTAACAACAATGGTATCATCAATAGGTCCACCAGTGCTTTTTATATCACCAACCACAGTCTTAATCCTAATAACATACTACTGAATGGTTTCACCTTCAACCATTATCATATCCTCAAATTTACCTCTAAGGCTTTCTTCCTTAGCTTTCTTTACATGCTCATCACCACCATAGATGTTTTCCAGTGCATCCCATACATCCGTAGGTGTTTCCTTATCTTGAAAATCAATAAACTCAATATCTGATAGGCTATTGATAAGGGCTTCCATGACTTGTCCATTTTCCTAGATTTCTCTCTTTTGATCATCAGTCAAAGTGCTAGTGGGAGTAACAAATGCATTCTCAACATAGCTCCAATGTTGAGCACCCAAACTCTTGATGTAAATCTTCATTTTGTCCTTCCATATATTAAAGTTGTCTCTCTTGAACTTAGGACCTTCCCTCTTCATCATTACAGTAGGATCTTTTACCTCAAGAAGTTAAGATTATATCATCGGGACCTGGAGGCACTTTGATACCAATTGATGAATAATGATGAACAACAGATACCCCAACTGGTATTGAGAGGGGGGGGGGTGAATCAGTACAAATAAAAACTCTCTTAACAATTTATCTTGCTAAAGAAAAACAAACTGGTTATCACTATTATTAAACTTAACCATGGCAATACTGGTTAAATACAGTAAGACACCAGACACAATAAATTGATAGGTCTAAATACTTCAAATAACATCAACTTCACCCATAAACATATGCATGTGGTATACTAGAAATACCATAACCTATTAACCCTGCATACATAATCCTTCAACCAAATACTTCATAAACATCACATGAAAAATGCATAACACATAACACACAGATTTTTCATGTGGAAACCCAAATGGGAAAAACCACGATGGGGATGAATACCCACAAGCTTGTTTTGAACTCTTTTGAAGCTCACCCTGTTAGGAGCCTAGTCCTATTAAAGACTTTACAATAAGGTTTTTCTAGGAACTAATCCTATTAGAAATCACCTGATTAAGGGATGGCTATATACCCTATTAAAGGTTACCTCGCTAGAGGATTTAAAGAACTCAATGATCTTGAGTCACCTGGTTATAGGTTTAACAATAAGCCTATTAAAGCTACCCAGTAAAGGGATTTTCCATCTATTGAAATGATTAGAAGACAATAGGAAAAGCTACGATCTGATAACGACACTACATGCCAAGGCAGATCCTTTTCATATCCTCTACTCTACAATGACACTCTACAGTTTACCTCTTACTGGTTTGGCAATTATCAAGTATCTCTTCACTCGGATACATACACACAACATTTGCCAACAACTTTTCAATAACAAACATCATCGACCTTATAGAAATCAGATACGATGGTAATATAAACCCTAAACCCTAAGTATCTTAGGTTTACAATAGAGGCAGTCCAATCCTGACCATCCAAACATATTGCATAAAGCATTACAATTTCAAACAGATCACAAGACAATCTGCATCGTTCATTCATCACTGCACATGGGAATCAGTAACCCATCACACTCTCTTCTCGTACCACTTAAGAAGAATGATCATTGACGAGGTAGACTTCAAACATGGTCAATCCTCTTATGCCTCAATCCTTCACATGCACAAAGCTAACATGGAACCTCGATCACATCTCTTAGCTAACTCATCATAGAGTATCATCGTTTCATCACACAAGCTGGATCACCAAACCTATAACCATAAAGCTGAGACTAGCAACCAGTAATCACACTTAGTGAAACCCCAACACCGGTTCACTGAATCTCCTCATGCCTCTTCATACTGGTTTACCAACTTCTTCAATCTGCATGCCAGTTCACTTACACTTATTGACATCAATGACAACATACATTATTGTCATATCAACATACTGGTTCATCATATGCCAATGATATCCAACACTTCCCATTTATCTAGCAAAGTATTATACAAAGAGACTGAAATATCTTTCTCCAATTCATGTGGAGATCTACTATAATGACCCAAATAGGTTATAACTTGTTGAAGTACTTTCTTCTACTCATCTTCAGTAAAAGAAGTGTAATGTTCTTTGACATTGTCAAACATGTTTCTTCCCAATGACTTCATTGTTCTTTCAAATGTTGTTACAGGTTTGTAGGTGGTGATGTCTATAGATGTACTTGCCTTTGGCACTACCTTTACCTTCTTGGGTGCTCTATTGGTTGCCTTTTCCTTTTTAGGTTCTTCTTAAGATTTTGTACCCTCAGACTCTGGTTGCAAAATCAGTCTTATTCCTCTTCTTTGGTACACTCTCCTTTTTCTCAATTATTTTAGGTGTTGGTTCCTTCTTGTTAAGGACACTCTGAGTCACCCTTGTAGTTTTCTTCACATGAGATTTTTCCATACTTTTCTTTTGCTTTCCTTTAGCTTTAGCTACAAGTGTAGTACTGGTTTTAGAAGGTGCAACTTTGATTGCTAGAATGTCCAATTTTGCCTTCTTTTTGTCTAAAGGTGATGCTAACAGGGTATTAGCATAGCCAACTAGTAATTCATGATTGACCTCATAGCTCATATCTTCCATCTCTTCCTCCCTTGGTTAAATTGCTTGCATCAAGCAAAAGTTAGTGGTAACCTTGAAGATTATGTCTTTCTCAAAGTGTTTTACCACATCTTCAGGTAACCTCATTCTCAAGCTCATTTTCTTCTGAAATTCATTAAAGCACTTGTTCATGGCAGCTGAAAAGGTATTCTTTACAACCTTGATTTTGTTCTTCATCTGTGCATTAACTAGTTGTTCTTTGGACCATTCAATGTCACCTATACCAGGTAGAAAGTTCTAAAACTAGAAAAATAACCCAGCTAATAGCTGACCAAATTTGAACTTCTGAGTATTGTCCTTCTTAATGGATTTCAAATTTTGAAATATCTGGAGTCTGATAGCTTCACAAATATCATAGTCTACATTTTCAATTATCATTCCATGTGCTGTATGAATTGTTGCAGATGGAACATTGTTAAGTCTACTGGAGTAAAATACTTTGTAGCCTATTACCATTGCTGCAAGTTTCACTGAAGGATCTCTGATATTGTTAACAGAGAAAGCACGCCCATTAGAGGTAGATCAAGTTAGCTTGAAGACAATGTCTTTTTTAATTTTCCTCAACTTAGGGACTTTGCCAGTTGAGCAATAACCCATTACAGCCCTAATAGCCTCCTTGGTTATTATGTGAGTCCTCTCAAGATACATATTTTCACCATGGACTCAACTCAAAATTATTCTTATGTGTTCATCCTCAAAGTCTTCAAGAAAGTAGGCAGCATTATGAAACCCTTTTTCATAAACCCTAGCATATTTAGCTTCAATCTTTCCATCCTTATTATAGAGTGACTTTAGCTAACTAAAGATGTGAAGAGTTCCCAAATCTTCAATTTTGTAATCTATATAGCTGGACAAATCACCTTTGACTATGACTCCACTCGAGACTTGCGATAATGCATTATAAGACATAATTTCATCTGCCTTTAGAGCTTCCTCAAGCTCAACAGTTATCATCAACCTCCCTAAAGACTTAGAAGTAGATGTCATTCTAGATAAACAAGTTTTGAGGAAGTATACAAGGAAATATCTAGAATTTTGTACGTTGCTTTGATTCCTAGTTGGAAAATCTTTTCCTGCTCTCCAGTCACTTCAATTTCTTTTCTGAAAGAGTTGGGGTAAAAATGATGAGGTAAAACTTGTTTTTATCCTTTTTACCAACTGTAATAAATGCTCATACTTTTAGGTTACAAACCCTAATTTCACTGCTTAAGTGAAATACTGGTTGATTAACATGTCAGCACAAAGTTACCAACATTCAAAATTCAAAAAGATTCTTCCTCTGTTATTCTATAAAAAGGGGTCTGAAATATGTTTTACCATTACGCTCCCCTTAGCCATTTTAGATAGGCTTAAGTCACTGGTACTGGACTCTCTTCATTGGGTGAAGGAGTGATTTATTCTATAGGAAATTCTTCGCTTTTCTTCTTCCATGTCTGGTTCATATCTTCTCTTGTTTCCTCAATATCAGTTTTTTGTTTGCCTTTCTAATCATTGAAAGAGTTGACCGATTTACAGTTCCTTGATTTGCAAAACTTTGCTAGGTGCCCCAATTTGTTGCAGTGGTAACAGACCATACTAGATGATCTCCAAGGTCCTGCATTTCCTCTTCCTATTCTTTTTCTATAGTTCATAGCCACATGGACAAGGTTATTACAAAAGGTACAAACAACATTTGTTCCCTTTTCCATTTTGAATGGACTAAACCGGTTTCCATAGGATCTTTTCCAGTTCCTGTTTACCTGGTTATCAAATTTCCTTGTTTGGTCATCATATGGTCTAGGATGCATGTGTGGTATAGGATTGTTTGATCCATATCTGCACTCAATATGTTTATGCCCATACATTCCACAAGTGTAGCAATTTCCTTCAAATTTTCTATACACATACCTAGCATTAATATTGTAACTTGCATTCATGTTAGGTTTGTTCCTACAAACATTTTCAGTATGACTAGGCTTATGGCCAATAAAGAAGACATGTTTAAAGGCCTTCTTATCGATAGTCTTATTACCTTTAGAAACAATTTTGTTCTTTGGATTGTTTCTCTTTGTGCCAGAGGATTCACCTTTTTCAGTTGTATGAAAACCAAGTCCAGAGATATCACCCTTCATTATTTGTGATTGAATTTGTTCTTCTAGCATGGTAGAAATTTTAGCGAACTTCTCTAATTTCTCATTGGCTTCAGTAAGATTTTTGACAAGATCTTCATTATGCTTAGACCGGTTCTCTTGTAGAGATGATGCCAACTCAAGATCTAGCTTTAGGTTTTCCTTTTCTTCTGTTTCAGCTATTAAGTCCTCATGCATAGTATCTTTTTCCCATTTGATCTTTATGATTTCCTGATCTCTTACCATGATAAGATCTTCAGCAGCTCTTCTAGCTTCCAGATCCTGACTCATGCAGATAGTGAGACATTCCAGCTCTCTTCTTAAATTCAGTTTCTCACCCTACAACTTTTCAAATTCTTCTGATAAAGCATCAATATTAGCTTCGTCTGAAGAAGTATTGTCAGATATTTCTAACAGTTTTTCAAATAGCTCTCTCCTCTTGCCTTGAGAAGATTTTAGTTTGCCCCTAAGGCATTCAACTTCATTTCTACTAGCTTCTAGATCTCTAGCCATCTCGAAGTAGCTTTTGTCCCCCATGGTGGTTTCAAGATTCCCTTCTAAGCAGTTAGGCTTCAAAGAAGTTAGGCTCTGATACCAATTGATGGACTTGAAAAGAACTAAGAGGGGGGTGAATCAGTGACACCAAAACACACACTACTTTAAACACTGACCGACAGATGAATTTAACCAAGAAGTTAAACAAAATACATGCTATCCAAAATGAAATAACAACAACCACATAAAGTAGAACATCCACCATAACACAAGTGTTTATACATGGAAAACCCAAATAGGTAAAAACCACAGTGAGATGGAACTCACAAGTTAACTATCTGCAGTAATAGAAAACTGACTGGTTAAGGTCTTACAAAGAGCTCTGCTAGGAAAGAATCTTGTTAGAGATCCCAAGCTTGATTAAAAGCTTATACCCTGTTAAGAGTACTACCTTCTTAAGAGTAACCTTGCTGGAGGATTTTAGAATCCAAACTAATGGATCACCTTGTTA
This sequence comes from Cryptomeria japonica, assembly GCF_030272615.1. Taxonomy (NCBI): domain Eukaryota; kingdom Viridiplantae; phylum Streptophyta; class Pinopsida; order Cupressales; family Cupressaceae; genus Cryptomeria; species Cryptomeria japonica. The sequence continues at coordinate 579,925,491 of NC_081409.1, forward strand.
TTGGATTTGTACAATGAAGCTTGTTAGAGCTTACCTTGTTAGGGGATTTAGTTTTGTTGTAATGATTAAAAAACAACAAGAAATATTTGATCTGTTTTGAGTAGCACAAACTTTCTTGATCAGATCATTCTAAGTATATTCAACACTTCTCTCCTTCTAAACACTTATCGCTCTTCAGGAAAAGTATTTGCATAGATTACCTCTACTATATGTATTCTCCCTTTTTCAGCTCGCGCCAAATGCTTTACTTAGATGTCTTTAAATAGGCATTCAGACCTTATGTCATCCATAGGAACACAATTTCCTAGGTGCAGTGTATCTCGACATTTAAGCATATCTCATCACAAAAATGGCCACCAAACAAACGGTGCTAGTAACTCATCACAAAAATGAGATACTGGTTAGAGCAGTCAATACCAGTTGGAATAAAACTAGTGAATCATTGTCCAATAATCTTGCACTTGATCTTCACCTTCAACTTCATCTTCACTTTGATGCCAACTTAGTGTTTCCATAGGTTATCTCTTAGGCACATACTGGTTGACACAAAGTGCCAGTTAGAGATAGACCTTGAACATATCGGTCGGTAGTAAAACCAATTGAAGTTATACTGGTAGTCAATGTAATCATATATGTGTGTGAGAGTGTTTCATCAATGACAACAAGTGATGAATACATTACAATTATCATCAAGTCAACAATGTGAGACATTGTATATTCTATTTTTTAAATAAAGATTAATATTTTTTAGAAAAATTGTACTCTCTTACTTTTCTGAAAAAAACATAGAAATTAAATATTTTCCTTTATGTTTTCATGCATCTAAATGTAATAACAACATAATGAAATGTCTCTTCTGTATGTTGTAAAACTAAAGCTCTACCTGATTGAGCTTGTAGCAAAAATAGGTAACATTTTTGGTGACATCTACTTTATGTTTGTCTGCTTAACATTTTGACCAGCTGTCTTATGCTTTCCATTGGTTGTAGAGTCACTGAAACTTGTAGAAAACTAAAAAACACAACCTATAACACAACAAGAACTCTAAAAACTCCTCAAAACTTGTCCTATTTCATTGATTACAAGTATGTGGTTTGTGATACTAAGCAGAAACAACTTGCTATCATGAATGATATGGCTGCAATAAATGAAGTATGATAGGGTAACAACAAAACAACTCTAAAAAACACTTCTATATCACATTATAGCTATATAAAGGGAACATTTGCTATGTGTGGTAGTGAATACACATTTTCCCTACTTCATATTATGAATACTTTCCTTTAATAACTATAGTTCACTATAGTAGTATTCAAAACTCCTTAGAATTGTGCGCTAGGCACTTTAGCAAAAACAAAATTGCAAACTAGCCTACTGTGCAAAAGCAATTATTAACAATTAGAAAATATTAAAATATGTACATATTTTAGGCATACCTCAAAAGCAATGCTTGAGATGAATCCCATTGACTAGGATTGGATCAACTTCACCATCTAGCTTAGACAGTTGGAAGGCATTGTGTTGCTTGCACTCAAAAATCATATAAGGCCCACTCCAAAAAGCATCAAACTTTGTATGCTTTCTAGGTGTGCTCTTTAATTCATCCTATTTTAGGACAAGGTCAACCTCTTTGAACACTCTATGAACTTCCATCTTATCAAATATCTTTTCATTTGAGCTTGGTGATACTCAATCTGCCTCATTGCCTCATTTATAACTTCTTCTAGCTCAATCAACTGAGCCAATCTTGTTGTCATGGGCTCTTCTTCAACCATATCCAGTTGGTTATCTAGATTAAGGGTTGGAAATTCAAGTGAAATTGGTAAGCTTGGTTCTTTCTCATACACAAGCATGTATAGTGACATTCTAGTAGATCTTTTTGGTGTGATCCTATCAGCCCATAAGGTTGATTTAAGCTTGGTATGCCAAGCTAGATCTAATTTCCTTCCATGGTCCTCTTAATGATCCTAAGAAGGTTCTTATTTATGGGCTCAACTTGTCCATTACCTTGAAGGTAATAGATAGATGAGGAGTTGAGATAAACACCATTCCTTACTACCCAATCAAATATTATACTCCCTACAGAAGCAAGAACATTATCTGAAACTATATATTCAGAAACACCAAATATAGTTATCAACTCATCATAAAAGTTTAAAACATCTGTCTCATTTGCTTCTTTGACTGCCACAGCCTCAGTCAACTTGATAAAATAATCACTGGCTGTGAGCACCCACTTATGGCCAATGCTTGAAGGCAGATTTATGACTCCAATGAAGTCCAAACCCCACTTCATAAAGGGTTGTTCTACTTGAATAGGTTACAATTGAAGCACTGCCAACTTCTCTTTATCTATAAACACAACATATTCTTTACATTTTATAACCCATGAGTGTGCATCTCTAAACAAATTAGGCCAGTAATAGCCTCATTTCATAACTTTCAGAGCTGTAGCTCTTGCTAAAAAATGTCCTCCTGTTGATCCTTCATGAAACTCATGCAAAACCTTATCAATCTGATCAACATCTATGCATCTCAACAATACACCATGAAAATATTTTCTAAATAGAAAACCATTGAAGAGTACCTAGGGAATCGATTGAAGTCTTTAATACCTCCTCTTTGACTTACTCAATGCATGAGGTCACTCATGAATTTGCAAGAAATGAGTCATTTCTTGTACCCAACTAGTAGGAGGAACAAGAACAGTTGTTGGTTCTTCATCTTGGATGGCTAAAACAACTTTCTCCTCATCCTCTTCACTATTTTTTTGTGTGATCAACAAGATTCTCACACAATCCCTTACCCCTGACTAGCCTATTGACCTTAATATCCACATTGAATTACATTACTTTAGTCACCCATCCAACTCTCTTATCATTTAAGTCCCTTCTGAACAAAAACTCTTTAAGTGAGGGGTGAGCAACCATCAACTTAATCATGTTGTTAGACAACATATGCTTAAAATTTATCAAAATCCTAACAACAAGAACATTTTTTTCAATAAAAGAATACTTCTCCTCAAAATCCTTAAGGCCTTGACTAAAAAAGGCCAAAGGCTACTCCAAACCATGTTCATTCTCTTGAACCAACATAGATGATATGATGTTAATGCTGCCATACACATACAAAATGAAATCTTATGAGAAATATAGATTCAATAAGGCAAGAGTAGTTGCAAGTGCCTCCTTTATCAACTCAAAACTCCTCTTTCCATCCTTAGACCAACTGAAAGAAATATTCTTTTTCAGCATTAAAGTTAGAGGTTTTAATAATTCTGCAATATCTAGAATAAACCTTCTAACAAAATTAATCCTACCCAATAAGCTTTGCAAGCCCTTCTTGTGTGCTGGTAGGGGAAGAGAAATAATTGCACTTACCCTCTCTAAATCAATAGTAATACCTTCTTTTGACACCTCATAACCCAAAAGCTTACCCTCATGAACAATAAACACACATTTTTATGGGTTAAGAGATATACCATACTCCCTACACCTCTCAAAAATCTTTCTTAGGTGAGCTAAGTGTTCATCTAAATTTTGAGAATAAATAGTGATATCATCCAAATAATAAAGTATAAATTTATACATTAAACCATGAAATGTCATGTCCATGGCACGCTAAAAAGTGGCACCAGCATTTGAATAACCAAGTGGCATCTTTTTATATGCCATAATACCCCATTTGGTTGTGAATATTGTTTTGAACTGATCCTCCTCCTTCACTAAAACTTAGTTATATCTTGAAAATCCATCTACCAAGGAAAATCTCTCAAAACCTGCAACAACTTGCAGAATCTGCTCCATAGAGGGCAACAAATATCTATCCTTCAATGAGGCTCTATTGAGGTCTCAAAAATCAACACAAAGTCTGATTTCACCATTCTTTTTCCTAACTAGGACAAGGGTTGACACCGAGAAATTGTGTTTGATAGGGAAAATAATGCTTCTCTCAATAAGCTTATTAAGCTCTTTGACCATAAGGGGTTCAAGCTTTGGGTTAAGAGGGCTCTATTTTTGCCTCAAAGGTTTATCATTTGGCTCAAGCTCTATGGTATGCTGGGCAATGATAAGGTCAAATCCTTTTAAATCAGAATATTTCCAAGAAAACATGTCACTAAACTCTTGGCAAAGTAAAACAAATGCATGCCTTTCCTGTAAAGTACATACCGTTCCAAGCTTTAAAAGCGTGTCCTTGAAAATCTCAACATTTTCATAATGTTCCTCCTTGATCTACAAGCTAGATTTTTATTTTCTCACTTGGTCATACTCATTCAAAATTGACTCCAACATGAACAAACCTTTAGGTAGCTTATTTTATTTCAGTTGTATGACCTAATCATCATACTGTTGCTTAAACTTCTCTTGATTGCTACCTGAAAATTCTGCTTCTTCTCTCAAAAAGTTAATAATCTATTGATCACTATCAAAAACTTGCCAATGATCAGTATTGTTAGGAATAGAAGACCTAACAATCACTTTTACATACTGTTGTTCTCTAATATTGTTGATATCACTTGTAATATCATGTTGTGCTCCTACTACAACAAGTCTATCAGCATGTTTATTCGTATTTCTAGGAATGGACAGCAGATTAAAAGCCTAAAAATCTTCAATAAGATCTCATACCCTATGCTTGTAAGACTTCAAAAGTTCATTCTTAGTAGTATGGAAACCTCTTACCTGGTTGACAATCAACTCACTATCACCATATACCTGCAAATAGTTTATACCCCTCTTTCTTGCCCATTGTAGGCCATGAATTAAGGCCTCATACTTAGTTGTATTGTTAGTGTAATTAAAACAAAACCTGAAAGAAGCATAATACTTATTATCATTAGGTGAAACCAACAAGCAACCACCTCTAGTGCCATTCTTAATCCTTGATCCATCAAAATAGAGCTTCCAAAGCTCATTTTGGTGTTGATCATCTTGTTGTCTTGCATCCTTTACTAAATTTGGGACAACAAAACCTTGATCATGAAACATATAAACTCCAAGGTTTACCTCATCCATATGCTTGAAGGGATCTTTCTCAAGATTTTCATTTTCCCACTCATCAAGTATAATATTAGGGATGTCATCAATAGGGGTATTTGGGTCATGTGGGATAGGCTGATCTTCTTGTTCATGGATGGATAAATTAGCATTAACAACACTAGGGACATAGGGTTCTATGTGAGAATTAGCTAAAGTTTCTGATTTCATGGTAACTTTGGTCCCATACCTAGTCCTAAAAAATAAATGTGACCAATCAAATGAAAAATAGCCCCCTAATTTGGTTGTAAAGTCTCTTGACAAGAAGATTGCAAAGTAGGGTGGTAGGTCTATCACATATACATCTTGTAGAATAGAAAAATTGGGGTAAGCATGGAGTGTTAGACTCATATTTTAATGAATCCTACAATATTTACAACAGTCCCATATAACTGCACTACACCCTTATTCAATGGCTCATAATTTAGTCCTAACTAGTCAACCACCTTCTTGGGCATGACTAAGCTACCTGCCCTTGAATCTATCATGCAGTTATGTACTAGCTATTGGGCAATGATTAAAGTGACATAAAAGGGGGGTGGTTTGTTTACCTTGGGCTGCTGTGACTATTGTTCACTCTTCTGCTGAGGCTTACTAGTAAGAATAGCCTTATGAGCTAGTTGATTGGTAGGTTGAATAGTTAATGAAAGGTTAGACAAAGCATCATGTAACAAGTCCTTTTGCCCAGGTAGAGCTAGGGAGTCCCACATTGACACACTGACATGAGTCTTTGTCAATTGGTCCAAAATATTAAAATTAGTCATACTAACCTTCTGCTATCCCTTAGTAACAATATTGTCTTTTTGAGCTTGTGTTGGCCAAGGTTGGCTCTTTGGCTGATCTTTAGTCACCATAGGCTATGATCTCTAAAGAATCTAAGTATTTTGAGCAAAAGAAAACCCTTCTTGAGCTTGAGTACTTGAGGAAGGCTGATTATTGTTCTTATCAGTCTGTTGCCCCATATCAACAACCCTTTTCTTGGATCTTGTATTGGATCCCATAGCGATATATGAATGATTTTGAGGCTAATTAACCCCACAAAACTCCTCACCTTTCCAATTCATCAAGGCAATTTCAAGACTACCTTGTTCCATGGGTGCAAATTGTTGTTCATTATCTTCTTAAGACTGATTTCTTTGAACAACAACACTGCTTTGCACCATCAATGTCTGATTCAACATACCATTGGATCATGTAGACTAGTTATGTGGTTGATTACAAGGAAAACATGACTCATAATCAGCTACCAAGTTGTTCTAGACAGGAAAAATATCCTTTGAGGAACTAGGTGTGTTAGGATTCCCACAGATACTCAGAGGGGGGGGGGGGTGAATCAGTATCTAATCGGTTAATAAATTTACTTGACTTAAAACCTGAAAAAGCATATTAAAACTATGTATCGGTAAACCAAAAATAATGCAGTAAACAAGAATAACAACAACCACATGAGAAGCACACCATAACATAGTATTTTAATGAGGAAACCCAGTGTGGGAAAAACCTCGGTGGGATTTGTGACCCACAATATTTGCTTACTGGACAATAAGGGAATATTACTCTTACAATAGGGGCCTGCACATGCAGGAAGGCCAAGTGCCTAGAGCTCAATGCTCAATTACAAAAGAAGTCACACTGACTTACAAAAATGGATTATATTAATCCAATGTCTTGTATTGCTTCAGATTAGTATCTTCTATGCCAGATGCAGTACCGGTTTAAGCTCTGCTACATACATAAACCCTTAACCTATAATTCACATATTAGGTCTACAAAATTTTAGCTATCTCCTTCTTACTAAATGTTCTACAATGATCTCATACATATATGAGTCATTTTACAACTTGCCATGTCGGCTTATAATGATTTTATAATTAATTACAAAATACATTATAAATAAAATTCTTGTCGGCCAGGGTGCTAGTATCCTTCCTTTCACTGTCGGCATTCTGTGTGCCGGTGTAGAGTTTGTCATTGCCGATGTCAGTATTCTATCTTGCCAGTATCATATGATTGCAAGGTTGCCATCAATGACAAAACCTTCAATCACCTACAATTTCTCATTGGAGTGTGCATTTGCCAACAATCTCCCCCTTTGGCATTGATGGCAAAACTCATGAGAAAAATCAAAAGTGTCCAAAATGATATCCAAAAATAGTCTGCCAAAACTGTATGCTCAAAATTGTATGCTCCCCCTGAGCAGATGATGTCCTATTATCTGATCATTTTTCTCATCCCACTACTCCCCCTTTGACATTAATGACAAAGGTTTTCATTTGTTGTCAGTGGATGTCATGCCCAAACTTTTGGGCACGAACGGGATAATTTTTTTTTTTTTAAATCACCACTTAAAACATTAAATTTGCTAACATGTAATGCACTAGCAAGTTTTCCTTAACTACGTGTGAGTTAACCCTAACCAATAACTCAAGTAAGTGATATTAATTTAAATCAAATGTGGAACACTAAAGCAAAATATTTATTATCTCATCGATTTTAATCAATAAATTAATTTAGTCAATTAATTGGCGTAGGTAAAATTAATCTCCAATAACCATTAATTGTTTTTAGGAACTAAATAAATTAGTCCTTAGATTATAAATGTCTATATTTTGTTTTAACAATAATAAAAAAATGATTAAACTATTTCGACAAAAGGGTCAATTAAATCCATGAAGAAAATTATCCAATAAATTTTAATCTTAAAAAACTATTTCAAGGTGGGCAACAATATTCCCCCTTAGCCAAAATTAACTTAGCAAAATTGTTATAAAATTTCTAAAAGATTAAACTTCATAAGTATTTTAAATTTAAACATCTTATTTAAATATGCCCATATGTTTGTTAAAAACATATATAAATTATAAACACCAATAAAATATTAAACCTACAATTTGCCCTATTCATATTCTTAACCAAATATATATATATATATATATATTCTCCTTAAACAAACATTATAATTAAATTCCCACATAACTTACTAAAATATAGAATGGCAATGATAACCTAAAAATAATATTATAAATTGCCCTTTTATATTTTACCTTCTTCCCTTTATACTTTTATAATTTTGAAATACCCTAACCTGCCGAGCCTGCGGGTCACGGCCCACAGAGGCAGCCTAGGCCACCGCTGTGGAACGCGACCCGCAGCCCTGACAGCGTCACCGCTGTGAGGTGCCGCCCACAGGGGGGTCGAAGCCTCCCCACTGTGGGTTTCGGCCCACGGTGGCGATTGCAGCCATTGCTGGGGGTCACCGCCCTCAGTGTAGAGGGGGTCCGAGCCCCTTTCCATGGTAATAAAGTTATTATTATTTTTTTTAAGGTTTATTTTATGTTATTTTTTTTTGTATTTTAATTTGTTATATATATATATATATATATATATATATATATATATATATATATATATATATATATATATATATATATATATATATATATATATATATATATATATATATATATATATATATATTTCAAAACTAACATGCATACTACTAATAGTAACTATAGGGAACTCAATTCCAGTAATACACATTTTCTTTTGCAATAGTAATCTAACAGAATAATGCACTTCTTTAAACATATTTGGCATACAATATAGTCAATATTACAACATGGGTAAGATACCCCACTAGTCTCTCATTTTAGAAAACAATCACAAACATATTCCCAAACAAGGCTACATTGCACCACACAATGTGATGTCTTTTCAAGGGTGGTAGTGGACCAAGTACCCTGAGGAGATTGCAAGTATGGCAAAACACAAAGCCACCTCATGGCAAACAATTATTTATCATAAGTATAATAACCCCACATCCTTATGCCCCCAAGGCATGCATGCCTTATTTCCCTCCTTATGACCCCCAAATGCATAAACAAGCCATGCAGCAAGGGTCACATAAATAGCCCTTGAGATCACTCTCATAACGAGAGCCTCTCACTCGAGGGCTATCAAACTTCTACCACCCACAAGACCATCCTCTCTCCCAAGAGTAGGAGGTCTTGGTTACTCCCAAGACATAGAAAGCATACAAGAAATAAAAGACATAACGCGTAATAATTTTCCAAAAGAAAATGTAATAATTTTTTTCAACATAACATGCAACATGAAAACAATACAAAGAGAAGTTAAACCAACCTTCAAACTGCCCAAAGGTATGCTAGATCTAGTTGAGGATGAGCAGCCCAATTCCACAATTCCTTGCTTCTCTACACTTAGCCAAATTCCTAAACCAAATCTATTTTTTTTTCAAAATTGCCTTGTCTCCAAAAATGGAGAGTGGGTGATTACCTGCAAAATCTCTCATTCTTGCCTAAGAAGACCTCAGTGAGAGTTCTCACAGGTTTCTAAAATTGAAAAAGGAAAAAGTCCGAAAAAGATAAAAAAGGATCTCTCATCAAAAAGGAAAGTTAACTAACCTAGATGATGCCTTCTAAATTCAATTTTCGCACATCTTAGAGAACTCACTTTTTGGGATGACTAAACAGTCACATGGGAGTTGTCACATGCCTAAAATTACTCCTAACCCTTAGGTATACCTTATGGGTTTTAGGAAACACCTTTAAACTACCCCTAAGAGTCCATTTAAGCCCTTTTAAACCCATGTGAAGTTAACTTTCGGGTCAAACCTAAGTTGACCACCCCAAAGATTCTCTACCCAGGGAAAATATAGAACCATATTAAATTATTTGAAAAAGCTATGGTTAAAACAACTCCCTCCAAGAGACAATTCAAAAATCAGGACATAAATCAACACGTGTCAAGTGACACAATAAAAATACTTTTACGAAATTACACATGAAATTTTGTCTCTTGTTGGATTTACACAATTTAATAAATTCAATTTAACACACATGCAACATACACTTTCACAAATAAAATACAATACAAATGGGGTGTTGTCTCTCCAAATAGACAAACCCTGGTTTTACGAACGTACATAGGTCTAGGTTTGGTTCTCCATAATGTTTCCATGGTCACATGGATAATTTTTCTTGCGCATCTCAATTACACATTAGTAATTCCCAATAACCTCATATAATATAAAACACATGAATAAGAATACACATCAAAGACTCTACATACAATATACATTTAAAAAAATCAATACATCTTACATCCAAATAAATCCACATAAGCAATTATCATAATCCTCATAATTTTAATCCATACATAAAACATACATCCTATTTCTATCATCATAGTGAAGTCCTGCAAATCCAATAATGACATATATCATCTCAAATTTATCATATTCTGGAATCATATAGCATTCTATATCATAACCCATATAAATGAAGCATCAACATACATCAATGTTATCCAAATTCATAATGCATAAAAATGTACACCTCAAGGTGAAATGATTCCGTAACTTGGTTCAATTACTTTTCTCACCAATCTATCTGTCTAACATAGCCCATCCTATTGAATTATAGCATTTATTAGTATGGTCAAAGTTGGACAACTAAGTTAATCAAAGCTTGGTTGGGGAGGGCCTTACAATGGAGTCCTGCCTTGATTCTTGTAACCAGTGGGTTACAATCTAAAAGATATCTCTCAAAACTAAATTTATGCCATTGCTAAATGTTTTGCAGTCTTTTATTGCCTCTTGTGTTCCCTATACTGTACCAGTGAGTATGTGCATTTTCTCTTCCGGTGTCTTTAGTCTGGGAACCAGAGCCTCAGATATTTCTTTTCTCAAGGAAATAAGATACTCTAGTCTTGGACTATCTGCATTTTAAGTCATTTTCCTTATCCTTTATTCCCTGTATTTCTTTCTCCAATTTCTTGATTTTCTCTTCCTGCTCTACAATTTTCTTTTCTAATTCCAAGAATGAATTTGATGTTCCAATCAAATTGTCAGCAATATTATTTATCTTCTCTTGAGCTTTACTGATCTCCTTGTCAAGATCCTCTGTAAGAGATTCATTTTACAAGTGTCCCTGTATATTTTCTTGAAGTCATATATTATTCCTCCAAGTTCCGGTAAAAGGGTATCCATTTCTTCCTTGTTTTATTTACAATATCCTCAAAGAATTTCTCTTTTTCTTTTATTAGTCTTTCCTTAAGTGCATCCTCATTTATTTTATCAATAGTCAATAGTTTGTTGGTGATAAACTTAGACAATGTGTCTAGTTGACCTAAAGAATCTTTATTCTCAACACTGCATTTTGGTGCTATCAATTTAAGAATTGGTAGAGTATCATCAATAGCCTTATAGGCTTGTGCATTGCATTATGTGATCTTCTTTATTGAATCTAATAAGACCTCAGTTACATTAGTAGGTCTGAATTCTGTCATAGCTATACCAGTTGTTTTTCCAACAATTTTTTACAATAGCCATGCTACCAGTGGTGGTTATTTCCTTGCTTGGTTTGACCTCTTGTAGGTCAGTCTGAGTTTGCATTTCCACAAAAAAAGTTTTAGGCTTTTCAGTTTGGACTGGTGGCACTGTGTCTGTCTAAACCTATGCTTCAACCTGTACCTATTTAGGTTTCTCCAATTGTGTCTCAGATGGTTTCACTGAGTTTTCAGTTATCGGTTCCTTAGTTTGTGCCTCTGAACTTTCCTTAACCAGTTCTTCAGATGGTTTGTCTATTATATCTATCGGTTTCTCAGTGGTATCCTCTATCGGTTGCTCTGCCTATGAGGGTTTTTCTATGTTTAAGTCAACTTCTACAGCCAGTGACCTAGTAGTTACATCTTTCTCCTTATCCTCAGTGGTCTCCCTATCAACCACAACATTAACCTCCTGAGTATCTACATTTACTATATACAAAATTTCTAATTCAGGGTTTGTATCTTCTATCGGAGTCTCCATACTCTCATTGGTCGGTTGATTTGTAGTAGTATCTACTGGTGGAGTATTTGAAGGAGGTGGGGGCATATCGTTAGTTATTTTTAAACTTGGTGGTCCACCTACCTTACCTTTACCCTTGTCTCTGTCCTTTTGATATACTTTGATAGTTTTAGGTCTGGGTAATTCTTCCTCTTTTTCTTTTTCCACAAAGAAAATATCCCATCCATCAACAGTTTCCTCAGATACTTCAGTTACTCTACCAGCCATTAGTGCTACATGTTAGTGAGTAGTAGAGAATACTGTCCGGTTAACCTCACTGATTGATTCATCTATTTCATTAGGTGAGTTAACTAGATGCACTGCCAGTAATTTTTTAATCTTAACCTTTTTATCTAGTTCAACAATAGATAATCTTCTAGCTTCTAATCTCCTATACAAGTCATTTGGAATTTCATCAACAATTTGCATAAAAAATTTCTTGTATATATCTAAGTGTAGAATTACACTATTTTCTATGCTTTCCTTATCATCAACTGATAGTGTATTGTACATTTTATTGATATTCTTCAGCTTACCATCCTCTGTAATTTCACTAAGAAGTTTGTCAATGGGGGCAATAGTTTGTTTCATCTTCTTCTTCTTAGGAGTCATTTTCTTTGCCAGAGGCCTTACTGCCTGTTGCTTCTATCTTGTCCTTTTTGGTGTAGGAGAAGGTGTTGGTGAAGGTTTTATTTTCCTCTCAACTCTCTTGAATACAATAGGTATGTCACTTTCTGAAGAAGTTCCAACTGGTGAAAGGTGAGCTTTTGGTTGAAGTGCTTCCAACTCACTTTTAGTTATACCAGTTTGTTTTAGCACATCTTCCTTGAATGCCTTTGCCTGTCGGGTTCCTTTTCTAATGGTTGCTTCTACCTTCTTAACTCCTTTCCTTGATTGTATAGTTCTCTCAATTGTTTTTGCACTACCAAATACTTTCTCTTTCGATTCCTTAGGGGCTTCAAGGAGGGCTTTTGCATAAGTTTCTATGATGTTATCATCTATCTCATAGCCCATTTTAGTTACCCAGATGGTTCTAGGGATAACTGCCTCCATCCAAATTTCATCTTTCTTGATCACAAAACAGATTTCCTTTTGATACTTATCCACAATAGCTTGTGATAGCCTTACTTTGGTTTTCATTCGAGCCTTTAGTGCTTGAAAATTCTCATTTCTATTTTTCTCCCTGTTCTCTCCAATATTGTTCAAATAGTTTTGATAGTTGTTTTCCTACCGGTATATCAAATACAAAATCTCTAGCACCAACGTCAGGTACCTGTTTGGTTATGTATAGCATCAGACAAACAAGTAAGTCTCCAAATCTGAATGTTCCTTTCTTGTCTCTTTTGATCTTACCCATATTGTCTATCAACTCATCTTTGAGCCATTCACATATGTCGATTCTTGCATTATCATTTACCATATCATAGGCACTCTTAATACATAGGCTAGAAACTAAGTTTAACCTATTTGCATGCGTAGCCTTATAACCTAAGATCATACTGATAAATCTAATATTTGTATCCTTCACATCGTTTACCCTTAGAGATCTCTTATCAAATGTTGAACCGGTTAGGTTTGTCACTAAGTCATTTGAGACCTTCTTAGTTTTTTTAGGTCTATTGCCGGTGGAGGGTAACCCTGCTATAGCTTTTACTATTTCTTTTGTGATTTTGTGAATAGAGTCTAACTAGAAGAATTCACCATGTACTCTGCTTAACACAATCCTTATGATATCCTTGGGGAAATCCGAGATACTAAGTATTTCAGTGAAACCTAGGGTTTCTACTATCTTATGTTCAGGTTTGACATTTCCAGATTCATCACAAATTACAGTCTCATACATATTTTTAATTTCATCATCACCTAGTTCATCAATATGACAATGTATATACATTCTAGGGTCTTCAACATATACCACTCCTTTAGGGATTTGAGAGAATGAACCTATGCTATCATCTTTCTTAGAAATTTTGGGAACTAGCTAAAAAGTGGGTCTAGGTTGCTTAACAACTTCAACAACAGTAGGGTTTACAATAAATTTAGGAGTGGATGAAGATGCCATAGCTATAAATACCTCAATCTGCCTTAAGGATGAATGATTTGATAGATTGCTTCACTTCTTTGCTTGGAGTACCTTTGCTCGGGAATTTTTGCGCTCTCGAAGATTTGAATGCTTAATGAATGAAAAAGGAGCCAAAACACTTGCTTTAAAATGTTATTTTTGCCAACCACCACATTTAATGCTTGCCAATTAAGTCACAACTTAACTCATATGCCGGTATAGAAGTAATTTCAACTTCTCACCATCAACTAACAGAATAATAGCATGTTTTTCATTTTGTTGCTAAACCCCCAAAAGAATTTTCTTTAGTTAGATGAAGAGTCTCCTGCCAGTGGAGTGTTACTCTGTTCTGCCGGTGGAGGAGTAATCACATCAACATTCTGATCTGACTTTCTGATCCATTATTTTGAGAATTCTTTCTTTACCTCTTCAACTTTTTATTTACCTTTCAAACTAGGACCTTTGTAATTTGTCGGTGAGGACTTGCTTCTACAAAATTTAGCAATATGTCCAATCTTGTTATAGGCATAACAAGTCACATTGTTCTTTTGAATAGCTTTCCCATATCCTATGCCAAAATGTGTTCTACATTGATTAGATAAGTGCCCAAATCTTCCACAAACATAACATCTCACATTCATTCTACAATTTTCTGAATTATGACCAAATTTGTTGCATTTAGAACATTGACCAGTGGGTGTATTAGTGTTATGATAATTTCTAGACCTACATTGATTTTCTCTATGACCATACTTGTTACAGTTAAAGTATTTTCCATTAAATTTGTAAGTAGTAGATTGTCTTATCGGTTTGTTATCATCATGATTATTTGCAGTACCAGAGCTTTCACCAGCTTCAAAGCCAAGACCATTTGTATCACCATTAGGCTTCTGATTCTTTATCATGTCACCAAGTTCTTCTAAACTTTTCTTCAATCTTTCTTTGTGATGATTTGTAGCACATGAAAAGTATATTAAAACTATGTACTGGTAAACCAGAAATAATGCAATAAACAAGAATAACAACAACCACATGAGAAGCACACCATAATAGTATTTTAACAAGGAAACCCGGTGTGGGAAAAACCTCAGTGGGATTTGTGACCCATAATATTCGCTTACCGGCCAATAAGGGAATATTACTCTTACAATAGGGGCCTGCACATGCAAGAAGGCCAAGTGCCTAAAGCTCACTGCTCAATTACAAAAGAAGTCACACTGACTTACAAAAATGGATTATATTAATCCAATGTCTTGTACTGCTTTAGATTAGCATCTGCTATGCCAGATCCAGTACCAGTTTAAGCTTTGCTATATACATAAACCCTTAACCTAAATGTTCTACAATGATCTCATACATATATGAGTCATTTTACAACTTGCCATGTTGGCTTACAATGATTTTACAATTAATTACAAAATACATTATAAATAAAATTCATGTCAGCTAGTGTGTCGGTATCCTTCCTTTCATTGCCGGTGTTCTGTGTGTTGGTGTAGAGTTTGTCATTGCCAGTGTCGGTATTCTACCTTGTCAGTATCATATGATTGCAAGGTTGCCATCAATGATAAAACCTTCAATCACCTACAATTTCTCATTGGAGTGTGCATTTGCCAACAAAGTGTATTAGGATTATACTGCTAAAAGGGCCTTTGGTCAAATTCCTTCTTTGACGTTGGGAGTTTGGTTGGTACGGGGCTTGGTAGGGAGCTTGGAAAGGAATTTGGTAAGGTGGTCAAGTTTGAGCTTTCTTAATATTAACTAGCTCATTACCAAAATTATGTAAAGTCTTTTATAAGTTAGCATTTTTCTCTGTAATACTCATTAACTCTTGCAAATGACTAGGGACAACATGCTCTTGAATGACAACTTGAGTATTATATGCCAGAAATGAAGGTACAACATCTATAATAGGTGGAACTACATGGATAATGGGTTGTATATAAAAAAATTGGCATGGGAGGCCTAAGTGTTATCTTCTCTACTTGAATAAGACTATTCTCAATAGTAACAACAACATCAAATGTTGTAGGTAAAGTATTCCCCCCCATAAACTTTATCATAAGTGCAATATCACTATTCAAAGCCTTCAAATAAAAAATAAAAGCATAATCATTACAAGGCTTTACCGATGTAGGAATCTGATTCCAAGTCCTTTGAAACTGGTAGTTGAAGTCCATCATATGCTCACGTGTAGATCTTGTTGTGGTAGTGAGTTTCTCCACCAATGAGAGATGATCGGACTTATCCTCAAAATGTTGATTCAAAAGATGTCCTAGCTCATCCCACGTAGCTATGGAGTTCACAGGCAGACCCCTAAACCACTGAAGGGCTTTCCCTTTGAAAGAGGCTATCAAAAGCCTTAAATTAACATTTTCTACAACAATGTGATGCACTCCACACAAGGAAGCCACATCTCTGATATGTTCAATAGCTTTTGTTTGATCCTCTCTAGTGAAAAATGACAAACTCTTAAGTTCTCTAGCTAGTATATCATCATTATGAGCCAAATTTAAAGGATGGCCTTGGTTAAAAGGCACAAATGGATGGACCCTAGGGGGCTGATTAAGAGCCATATTGCTATTAGAGGTAAAATCACTGCTAAAACTAGTGGTATTTGATGTATTTTGATTGGAAGAACTTACAAACAAAGGATTAATATAGGCTGTAATAGCAGGGTAAGAATTAGGAATAAAAGGAAGCGCATAAACTGCTGGATTTGGAACTTTATTGACTACCCTAGCTCTCCTTTTTGGGGGTGATAGCTGGGTATGAATGACTGGGGCTAGACTTTACCTAGTCTAGTATTTTCTAATAAACTAGGAAGGTTGGACTACTAAAATACTAAAGATTTGAGTCACTAGGTGTGAAAAATATCTTATTGTTGCACACACCAAGACAATGTATGGTGGCCTTCTATGAACGAAAAAGTCCAACAGTCCCATTGGGTGTTTCCAGAAACTATTGTCATGGGGATTTGCACCCAAGGCATGCTTTAATTTCCTGAAATTTTGTGACACATTAGACTACTCTTAGGCCATGGGTATCCTATTATGAGAGAAAACCTCTAGATTATAGGCCGACTTCCTATTTGATCACCTAAAACTTAATTAAATTTCTAAGAAAAGGGAAGAAGGATATGCATAAAATTGAAAATTATCTACTACTAGGTGATCCACTAATGATTGAAAAAGACTTGCAAAACCCTTATAAACCTCACAAAATACTCAGATAATGAGGCTATTTCTGATATATAGCTTGGATACACATGCTTGCAAAAATGATTTTCATAAAAGGTCAATTTTCTGATGTTCACAAAAAGAGAGAAATGATATTCTCACAATTCTGATGCAAAAGAAAACTTACACAATCAAAAACCTGCACTATAACATGTACCTTTTACACAAAGAATCTGAAGAAACTAAGATAAAATAAAGGATTAAATGGATGAATCACAATTTTGTAGTCAAATATGCTTACAAACATAATTCTTAGATGAAAGGTATCAAGAAGGAACTCAGCTTCAATATTGAAAACAAGGAATTTTCTGCATTACAAATCTGGAAAAAAACTCATAAGGACTGAGTTATAGGAGCATGAGGATCTACTACTACACAAGTACAAACTCCAAAACTAGAGAAAAATAGTAACAAATAGTCACTTATATAAAAGCTCCCCAAAATTCAAATTTTGAATTTCGGCTCCAAGAATAATGTGATGTCAACAACCCTAAGCCTTTCCTCAAAATTAGGGATTTAACTGAAAGGTCACTTCCCTCAAACTGCAAAAAGAGTTGTCCAAAATATAATAACTTCCTTGGGTGGATTCAACCCAAAATCCTTCAAAATTAGGGGTCAAACTGAAATTAACAAGGAGTTACACCCCTAAAAACCCTCCTTTATTGAAAGAGAAACTCCAAGGACTCTTAGACTGAAGTGGGACTCACAATCTAGTGATAAATCACCAACTGTATCTTTACTTGTCTATAAATCAGCCCAAGTGATGCAGGTGTTGGCAATTGACACTCATTGGATTCATTTGGTTGTCATTTATGGCAACAAAATTAGATGGAAGTCATATACTAGCATTAGGAGGTATTCACTAGTAGGCACTAGCATTGGAGTATCCAGGGTTACACCGTCACCAGTACCGACACTGGCATCCAGCACTTTAGTGAAGCCGACATCAGTCTTGGACCCAAAGGAAGTTTTATTTGCAAAATCATTTTGTAATTATTGTATAAGGTTGACATTATATATCTTTTGTAATGTATTGTAAGCCAACAAAAGGCATATTATTTGTAAGGGTATATAAGTCAGTTTGTTAATCCATGCTAGCAGAATTAACTCTGTCTCTACTACGGTGGTAAATGACGCCTATAGGATGAGCATGGAAGATGCCTTGTTTGATTTATGCACCTGTATGCAAAGGAAACTTCTGGTGAATCCGAAGTTAATTAAACAGGACAATGCCTTGAAATTTAAATTTGAACAACTATTGGTCAGATTGTTCTTCTACTTCCAAGGCTACTTCCCAAGAGTCGGTGATATTCAGTGGTCTGCTGACCAACTGGTTACCAAGAAAATCAAAGAAAGTCTTCAAGAAGTTGGAACTAGTTATCCTAAAGTCCTGAACAAATACATTGATGAGTTCAGATGCAAGATGAGCCAAAGGGTGAGAATATTAGGTGATATTGTCAAGAAGTATGAAGAGGACATCTGCTTCACCATCAAAGTAGATGAGCGTATAATGGAGGTAGTTTATCTTAGAAAAGAAAAGGTGGAACCTATGAGATATGAGGTGATGTATGATATGTTAGATGGGTATGCTTCTACCCTACTTGCCTCACTGCTTGATCCTAAGAAGAAGAGAACCGAAACCTATCTGAAAAGGGTTACACTAGTTGAAGAGCCTTCAGTAAAGAAGGGAAAGGCAGTGCCATCTGTATCAGCACCGATTACTTCAACAGGTCCTAAAGTGACCAAGCAGTCACCAACCAAGAAGAAACTAGAAGTTGCACCCACCAAGGTATTTGAGAGGAAGCGGAAGAAAAAAGACAACACACCGGACTCAAAGGACACATAATCTGAAGAACAACCTAAGAAGACTAGGAAAACAAGGAAGAAGCTAAAGACAACTAGCAATGAACCAACATCATTAGCATTGATAAATATTGATATTTTCTCTTACAAACCTTTGACACATTGTCAAAGAACTATAAAGAATATTAGGAGAAAAGTGTTGAGTGATTTAGTAGATTGTTTTGATGATTTCAATGACAATGAGAAAGAGGAAGTAAAATAGGAAGTCATTCAATATTTATGTATTAATGACCGGTCATCATTAGAAATTAAATCTATGACACCAGATTCTTTATACAATTCTTTAGATAACAAATGTCGCATTGCCATAGAAAAGGAACAGGAAATAAGAGAGGAAATATTTGCTCAATATTTTCCTGATGTGTCTAATTCAAAACTTTATGAAGTTATGGAAAAATATAAAGACCTCTTCTTCATGAGAAGAAGGAGACTCTTGTTGCTAGAAGGGAAAGTCCCTGAAGTGGTAAAAGATACCCACTCTCATGCCAAAGTTGCTCTGAGGTTGCACCAAGTGTCTGAAGCCAACAAGAAAGTTGAACAAGAACTAGAAATTGAAAAATCAGATGAGGTGTATGATAGTGCAGGAGAACCGGTCACTGAACAAACGGACCCTATTGACGTTGATGCTTTGGATGGTGAAAATGTCACCCTAGGTACAACAAAGGATAAAGCTAACAAAGAGAAAGTGGACAAGGATAAATAGGATAGAGAAAAGGCTAACAGAGAGAAAGCAGAGAATGAGAACAAGAAACAACAGGAGGAAAACAGAAAACAAGAAGAGAAGAGGAGACAAATAGAAGAGGAGAAAAAGAGGAAAGAGTAAGAGGAGAAGAGAAAAGAAGAGGAGAAGAGGAAGTAGGAAGAGGAGAAGAAGAAATAGGAAGAGGAGAAGAAGAAGAAGGAAGAAGAAAAGAAACAAGAAGAGGAGAAGAGGAAGAAGGAAGAGGAGAAGAAGAAGTAGGAAAAGGAGAAGAAGAAGAAGGAAGAAGAAAAGAAACAAGAAGAGGAGAAGAGAAAAGAAGAGGACAAGAAGAAGAAGGAAGAAGAGAAGTGAAAAGAAGAAGAAAGGAAGAAGGAATAAGAGAAAAGAAAGAAAGAAGTAGAACAGCAAAAGAAGGCAGAAGAAGAAAAGAAAAAAGACAAGGACAAGGAGGAAGCGGCAAAGAGAATACAAGTGGAGACCCCAAAGGCAACCGGTAGTCAAGCCAAACTGGCTGATATTACCAGTCCAATTGACCTCCAATCTACAAATGAGTCGGAGCTACTGCAAAGCATTAAGCTTGCCCAAGAGTGACTAGAAGCGCTAAGGAGGAAGAAGGAGCAAGATGTTATTCAAACTGCTGTGGAAACTCTTACTAGTTTGATTCCTGGTACCAACCTCCCAAGTACCGATTCCTCTCTAGCTCAACTAAAACTCCTATGCACAATTGTAGAGGACCAGGTGCAATGCTTGGAAGATGTTGCTAAAGCTAATGCTCAAAAGAAGCATCAAAAGGCACTGAACACTGCCTTAGTGAAGAAGTTAAATGAGCTCTGGTTTGAACTTTAGAAGGCATAGAAGGACATAAGACATGCTATGGATGAGGGGAAATTACTACTCAGTAAGATAAGCCAACCCCATCTATTCTATGATGATGTGCTTGCTCAAAAAGACAAACTGCAATCTAATTTGCAGGCATATGTAAGCACCTTCAAGATGCCTTATGATTCCTTCACCACATTTGGGCAAACCGTTCACCGATTCAACTCCAGACTACAAGAATAGAGTTAGAGATCAGCAACCAAACACAAGATCTGGAGGAACTTCAACTGGTTCTACTACCATGACTACAAATACTTCAGAAGTGCTATCTCAATCTGGATGCCTTAACGGTAACTCAAGAAATGAGTACCTTGGATGCCATGGAGGAATAGGTTTTCCAAATGCAAATGGAAAGTGAGGTTGCTACCTCATTGCTTGAGTCATGGTCTTTATCCATGAAGACATTTATGCAGAACTTTAAATCAGTTTTTGACAAGTTTCACTCTGTATTGTCATAAACACTTATTATTTTAATGATAATGGAAACAGGGGCTATTCAGCTGTACTTTGTCATTCTTGGCAAAGGGGGAGTAATATTCTGTATTTAAAATTTTGATGCATGTTATGTATACCTTCATGTTTATCTCTGTAAGAGAGTAGTATAGATTGTATTTTCTACAAAAGGGGTAGTGTATATGGTTAGGGAGAGTAATTTTGATTATGGCATATTTTTTGTTGTAAAACACTTAGATGTCAAAAATTTTCCTAAGTGTTGCCATCAATGCCAAAGGGGAGATTGTTGGCATTCTTGATGATGTTGTTGTGATTGTCATTGATGGACACACACTTGCTTTGAGATCACTTTTTGTATGTATGAGTTATGCTCAACTGGTATTTGTTCCAAATCGGTATTATGTATTATAGCCTTTAGGCTATTGGTTTTTGCAGAAAGTGTCTATTGATCCCAAGCAGTATGAAGACCTCAAGTGGTTCGAGGATCTCAAGTGGTACGAAGGACCTGAAGTGACAGTTATCATTTTTCCTAGTCTTCATTTTGGCAAACCGATAATCGGTAAAATATGTGAACCGGTAATAGGTAAATGTATGAACCGATATTACTCTGTGATGAGTTACCAACCGGTATTATTTTTGTGATGAGTTATCATCCACCAATACTTTGGCGGTGATTCTGTGTCATGTTACCAAATGTGTCCATATGCACTGAACCTAGGAACTTGCAATGTAATCCTATTGGACCGACATGAAATCAGATTCCTTTATAAGGACATCATGTCTAGGGTTTTTAAAAGTGTAAGGGTTTTTGTGTGGTTGATGAAGTTTTTACATGTGCAATCATAGAAGAAGATTAGGTCTATGTGAAGAAACAGAGTGTGAAGATATTGAAGACTGAAGTAATGCTGAAATGCATTAACAATGAGTTATCAAAGATCTAACCAAGCATAATGTGCTAGTATTTAGATCACTCACTTGTTGATTACTCACATCTTTGACAAGTCTATAACCCTTAACCGAGTAGGCCTAGCAAAGCCTTTGTAAATCCTCTAACAAGGTGGTTCACAACTGTGGATCTGAAATCCTCTCACAAGGTAGTCTTTAATTGAACTTATCTCCTAACAGAGATTGAGATTCCTAACAGGATCTGTTCTAGTAAAGAACATTGTATGACCTTAACCAGTTTGGTTACTATTCTATAGATAGTTACTTGTGAGTTTCATCTCATTGTGGTTTTTCCCATTTGGGTTTCCACGTCAAAATATCTTGTGTTATGGTGATTGTGCTTCTATGGGTGAATGCCTTATTTGCTGTTTGGTTTGCATTTATGTTAATTGGTTTGTTAGTAAAACTGTTATTCCAGTATTCTGCTAAATTGTTTAAGTGTTTAAGTTCAATATTTTTTGGTATACTAATTCACCCCCCCCCCTCTTAGTATTCATCATCTTCCTTCTTCCGGTATTCGACTCTTTCCTTGGAAATTTGACTCTAAATTTGAGATGATCATCATTGATCTTTTATGATTTGGTCATAAACATATGTAAATCTCCACTACTTCTCTCTTCTACATTCCATTCTCTAATTCTTCATTGCATCTATCCCCCTTCTCTTCCAACTCAATGGTCTATATATAGTGTTTCAATATACCTTATTTACTATATACAGGTTATCCCTCATAGCGGTGGATTGATTCTAAATGACACCACTTATGGTTTAGTTGCAAAATAACATTCCTGATTGGTTTTGAACACTTATGTGTTCTCCATGCAATGTTATTTATTGTCTACTACATGACACCAAACTATACATGTCATTGCAAATGGTTTCTAAATTTCTATCATGCCAAGTTGACTATGACTTAGTAGTAGATACACCCAACCATTGCATACTCACTATTATTCTTTGAGTCTACTATGCGAGATTATCTCCTACTAACTTGCTACATCGAATAGCCAGCCATGATTCCTACTTCTCATATCTTGTTCTGAGGTTTATGTGGGCTGGTAACCCATGGCTTTCACCACATACTATTGTAGTGACAGTGGTATAAAGTATGTTTAAATGGAAGAAGGGGAGTGGTAGTCGATTGTGTTGTCTACTTCCCCTAAACTATGCCTGCCTTAATTCATACAACTACCTTTAAACCTACCTACTACCATATTGGATCTGCAATGTTGTTTTCTTTCAATAATAGGGAGGAGTGGTTGGTGTTTGTAATCGACCTCCACTCCTTGCCAATTAATATGCTATGTGGGTTAGTTGACTATGATTGCATTAAAAACCTTCCACTGTGTCGCTTTCATGCATATATCATTCATTACAATTTGAGTTAAACTCATCCATAATGTATTTTGTTTAATTGCTTTGTTGATATTATCTCCTATCTACAAGGCGTTTCTACGTGTCTTAGGTAATTTTACAAGTGTTAGTGTACAATAAGAACACTTCAAGTTGACTCCAGTCATGTCGACTTCCTCTAACATACATTATAAATCTGCCAATATTTCAAACATAGTTAACATGTTCTTTAATAAACCAGTTTCCACACACACACACACACACACACACAAATATATATATATATATATATATATATATTGGATTTTCATTAAATAATTTAAATCCATAAATCTATTTACATATACAATAATTGCATACATATTTATAAGTACTTGATTGAATTATTATTAGAACTCATATACATATATATAATATGTATATATATTTATTTAATCTCAAATGATTACATTTAGGTATAAACAAGATTCACGACGTAATTAAATTTAACGGTCATATATAATAACTATATAGATATATATGTATATGATTGAATCAATATCTCATATACATATATATGTTATACTATTATCAAATTACCAAAGAAAATTCATAAGTACAATATTTCATATATTTATACATATCTGCACATAAGGAACGTATAACCCTACGATCAATATTCATATCTAACCCATTAACAAAACAATCTTACTTTAAAATAAGACATAATATTTCACAATCACTCATACAACTTAGATTTAATTCAATCACCACTCAAATAATGCAATCAATGCACATGTATAAATATTTAAATCAATCTACTACTCATTCCAAATTCATCATTTCAATTTGAACAAACACTCAAATAAGGTCATTTAAATCATCCATCTTTTCAAGATGAAAATTATAAATCCTAATGTGGTGTGTGAGAGATTCCATCTATTCTAACAAAATACAAGAGCTAAGAGAACTCTACTTGAACCATGTTCTTGCCTTCATCTGCGTTCACCAGTTCCTGCATTCACTTGCACTCAGTTTGTCATTAGCAATGACGATCCCAATTTTGCGATAAAAATTATTACTGATCATTCAATTGTATATATATCATTTCAGTGCATTCGGTCTCCTATCTTATTTCACTGATAATTCCAATTTCATTTCATTTCCAATTCATTTGCGAAAAAAAAACATTATTTTCCTAATTAAATAATTATGGAAAATAAGGGTTCATGATAAACAGACTGTTTGAGTGGAGAGAAGTACTTTACAAAGATAGATTTGAAGAGTGGATATCATCAGATCAAGATCATAGAAGGTGATGAATGGAAGACAACATTTAAGACAAATTAAGGATTATATGAATGGTTGGTGATGCCTTTTGGATTGACTAATGCACCAAGTACTTTCATGAGGCTACTGAATGAGGTTTTAAAGAAATTATTGGGTAAGTTTGTTATTGTGCATTTGGATGACATTCTTATTTTCAGTAAAAAGAGGAGCATTTGTTGCACTTAAGACAAGTTTTGCAGAGGTTGAGAGAAGAAAAGTTACTGATCAATATCAAGAAGTGCACTTTCATGAAGGATGAGTTAGTCTATTTAGGATTTGTGATATCTGAGGATGGTTTGAAGATTGACCCTAAGAAAGTGAAAGCCATTGTTGAGTGACCTACACCAGAAAGCATTGGAGAGGTAAGATTATTTCATGGATTGGCTAGTTTTTTACTAGAAGTTTATCAGAAATTTCAGTTCAGTTTATAACCCTATGACTAAGACCATGAGGGGAGATCAGAAGGAATTCAAGTGGACCATTGGAGAAAACAAAATTTTAGAATTTTTGAAACAGAAAGTGATTGAGCAGCCTGTGTTGGCTTTACTGAATTTCAATAAGGTATTTCAAGTGGATTGTGATGCAAATGGAACAACAATAGGAGTAGTTTTGAGTCAAGAAGGGAGTGTAATAACATATTTCTGTTAGAAATTGAATGATGCCCAGAAGAGATATTTAGTATATGATCAGGAATTTTTTGCCATAATTCAAGCCTTGAAGAAATGGAGACATTACTTGTTGCCTAAGGAGTTTGTGTTGTATACAGATCATCAAGCTTTGGAATATTTGAATAGTCAGAGTAAGTCGAATCATAGACATATGAGATGGGTAGAGTTCTTGCAGAGTTACACCTTTGTGTTGAAACATAGAAGTGGGAAATCTAACAAAGTTGTTGATGCATTGAGTAGGAGAAGGAATTTGCTAACAAAGATGAGAGTGACAGTATTAGGTTTTGAAGATTTGAAGACCTTGTATGACGAAGACCCGAATTTTGTAGAACCTTGGAAAGCATATAGAGAACTGGTAATGGTTGATAGGATTAAATGGCTAGATTACTTCACTCAGGATGGGATGTTATTCAAGGGAGTTCAGTTATGCATACCTGAAAGTTCTATGAGAGAGAATCTGATAAAAGAGAAGCATAGTGGAGGTTTAGCTAGACATTTTGGCATTGACAAAACAATTGCATTGGTGAGTGAGTAATACTTTTGGCCCAAAATTCATAAGGATGTTAAGAGATATGTGTAGAGTTGTAAATTTTGTCAAGTTGTAAAAGGTAGTATTTAGAATGCGGGATTGTATAAACCTTTGATAGTAATAGTAAGACCTTGGGAGGATATAAGTATGGATTTTGTACTTGGCTTACCTAAGAAACTGAGAGGGAATGATTCTATATTTGTGGTAGTTGATAGATTTTCAAAGATGGCTCATTTCATACCTTGTAAGAAGACATCAGATGCATTGCATGTAGCAAACCTATTTTTCAAGGAAGTGGTAAGATTGCATGGATTACCTAAGAGCATAGTTTTAGACAAAGACACTAAGTTTGTTGGCTATTTTTGGATAACACTTTGGAAGAAGATGAAGATAGATTTGAAGTTCAGTTCTACTTTTCATCTAGAGACTAATGGATAGACAGAAGTAGTTAACAAGAGTTTGGGAAAGTTGTTGAGATGTCTAGTCGGAGATAAAACCAGAAGTTGGGATTTGATCCTTGCACAAGCAGAGTTTGCCTATAACAATTTAGTGAATAGAAGTACTGGAAAAACACCATTTGAGATTGTTACTGGAGTGCATCCTAAAGGAATAGAATAATTGAGAGACATTAGCAGTGAAGACTGAAAGAGTTGAGAAGCAGGAGAATTTGCAGATCACATGGCAGCATTGTATATTCAAGTTAGACAACATTTGGAAGACATGAATAGAAAATACAAGGAGAAGGCAGATGAGAAGAGGAGACATAAGGAATTTGAAGTTGGCAATGAAGTGGTGGTCTATTTGAAAAAAGAGAGATTCCCGGTTGGAACTTATAATAAGTTGCAGATGAAGAAGTTTGGACCCTATAAGATCTTGAGAAAGTTCACTTCTGGAAATGCATATGAAGTGGAGCTACCGGATAGTCTGAGTATTTCACCTATATTCAACATTACAGATATTCATGAGTACCATGAACCAAAATTCAGTGAGGAAAGTATTGCAAACTTGGAGAAACAATTGCCCCAGAAGAAAATAGATCAGATTGAAGACATTTTAGACAATAGGATTGGGCGCAATACTCGAAGTAGTCAGTACAAAGAATATCTTGTGAAGTGGAAGAATAGACCAATGGAAGATTCATCTTGGATTTATCAGATAGAGGTATACCGCCTTGGTTTCCCTCTGACCCCAGCAAAGTGAGAGGCTCACTTTTTCATTAACCCTGGATGTCTAATGTAGGAGCATCCCTGGTTCACAACAATTTTGCATCAACCAAAAACATTTCCTTTTCTATTTTGTTTTTAGTTTACAGTTTCAGTTTTCCTTTCTGTGTGTCTTGGTTTTGGCTCATCGGTTCTTGTGGACTTGGATTCTACTTGAAGACTTGATCATCCTTCTTGCTTTCAAACCACATCACATTTGGAGCACTCTTCGAAAAGATATCGCTACCAGTTTCCTTGACAGTTTCTTGTTACTGGTTGTTCCATTGTTATCGGTTGGTTGAGACCTATTCTGATGATCTACCAGAACCCATTCTAAAGCTTATAGAGCCTTGGGCATTGATATCAATGTTTCTTGGCATGTGGATGACCTTCTACATTTCATCCTTTGGATTTTCTGGTGGAATCTCTTGATGAAGGCTGACCTTATTCATTTTGCATGTTAGGTCTTGTTCTTCGGTTTTTGATCCTTTTTGGGCCGACAGGATCCCTTGGATTGATATATATATTTGTAATCATGCTTTAGAATGTAATCAATTCAGAAATCAAGAATTATCAGATAGATAGATTGTGCCTAGAAGATAGCTCTTTTTCTTTAAGGTCCCGTTGTGACCTATTCTAACAGGCTTGCATGTCGGTATGTTGTAACACAGTTGTTACCAATTGGATGTAATTCACTTTCATGCAATAAAAACTATATGTTATGCATTTCCTCCATCATATCTGAGTTTTTTCATTGTGTTTAGTCTTGTTGACTAGTTTGGACTAATCTCCTTGAGGTCCCTCCTCACCAGTTACTACTTTAGAAATGGATAAGGATGCATAAAAATTTAATGGGATATGGTGATGTGATATTGTGCGAGCGATCTTGATCGACAAAATGTGAATGTAATATTCTATAGTCAGTCTTCGATTTTTGTTTAGAGGTTTTGGAAATGAAGCAAGATACTGGTAAGGAAGGACATAGTATAAACCGATACAGACTGTGCTTTAAGCGGAACTCATCCAGCATAGCAGATGCACTCTTAGAGTTTAGAATTTTGTTTGTAACTCCATATGTGGTGTTTGTAATTAGAGAGGCTCCTTTGTGATGAGCAGTGTGCTCTAGGCTATTGGCCTTCCTCCATGTGCAGGCCCCTATTGTAATATTTATTCATCTGGCTAGTGGATAGATATTGTGGGTCTCTAATCCCACTGTGGTTTTTCCTCTTTGAGGATTTCCATATATAAATCTCTATGTTATTGTGTATGCTCTTGTGGTTCCTTCATTTCTATTTGTTGTTATATTCTTTCATGTTTACCGGTTACTGAATTGCATTATTAATAAGGTTAAAATATTATATTGGTAGAACATCGATTCAACCCCCCTCTCAGTGTTCTTGGATTCCAACAATTGGTATTAGAGCTTGGTGCCTTGGAGTAAGTCTAACATCTTGAAGAAGATCTTGAATCTGGAATCCATGGAGATGATTCTATAGAAATAACTTGAAGTAGAACTTGAGGACTATGATGCTAAAAGGATGAAGAACTTGAAGTTGCAAGATGAATTGAACTCTACAAAAGAATTCATTCTTACCCTACAGGAGACGTTGTCATCTGTTCAAGCTAAAAGGAAGGAAATTTTGCTAAATTTGGATGATGAAGAGAAGGATGCCCTTAAGGAACAATGTTAGAAACTGAGTCGGGAGAATGGTGTGATGAAGAATGAAATGCAAGCCATGAATATGAGGATATCCAAGGAGATTGAAGACCAGAAGAAAAATAAAGAATATCTTAGTAGATCTTTGAAAGACAGATATGATGAATGCATCAGGTTGGCACATGAGAATGATGTATTGCGGACTAAGTTAGTACAATCACAAAACAATGAACAAGAGCTGGAAATAATGATGTCAATCCTAAGAAGTGATTTGGATGCTGCAAATGAATATAAAGAAAAGTTCTGGGTCAGTTCTGTAAGGCTTGATGAATTATTAAAGGATCAAAGAGACACTAGAGACACTAGAGGTCCTGGATTTGAGCATGGAGAAAGCTCTAGTACTATAAATCAGGGAAAACCACCAGACAATCGAAATAAAAAATCATTGGTAAGGCAACTCGATGAACACAAATTTAATGGTAGATGCTTTATTTGTAATAAGTTTGGTCACAGAGCAAGTCAATTCAGAAATAGAGAAAATCATAATAACAACGCAGTTCCTAGTCAATATTCAAAATGTAATAAGTATGGTCATAGGACAGAAGATTGCAGAATGAATGTCAGATGTTATTCATGTGGAAAGTTTGGGCATATGGCTAATCAATGCAGGTCAAAGAATAGTCAAGGACTCAACAAGGCAATTTGGAGAAATAATGTCACTTGCTATGCATGCAACAAAATAGGACATATCGCTAAATATTGTAGAAGAAAGAACAATCTAGTAGGAAATAATGAGAAAGGAAAACAAAAGGTTGAAGACATCCAGAAGGAGAATGAGAGGAAATGGGTTAGGAAATTTGAAGATCAACCAGTAGAGAAAATCAACCCAGTTACCCTAGGAAGGAAGAAGATATCTAACAATGAGGTGGTAAAGTTAACTAGTGCAACATCTGACAACCGGTCCATGAGAATCAGTGCTATCAAAGACAAAGTAGTTCAATTTACAAGCATGATCATCGGTTACAAAGCAACCCAATCAAATTAGTTTAACTTTGTTTCTAGTTAATGCATTTTCTATGGTCATAAAATAATTAAGGAGAATGAAAATCTAGATCCATGTCAATGGATGTGTGATGAGTTGATAATAAACTTAGGGAAGATTAAGGGTGAGAAGAAGGGTACTTTTCGGTATGGCAACCTTGTTGTCTGTTTAATGCTTTTCTTTTTGAATGAGTTACTAGAAACTGGTAGGACTCAATGGGAATTTAATATACTAGTAGAAAAACAAATCAAAGAGTCTATAGGGAATATGGGACAGGAAAAGGATAGGGACTTCATTCTTTGGGGTTATTTTAAATCATTCTAGAAGTCAATGAAGAAGAGAGAAAGAGTTCCAAAACATATTGTAGATAAGTACTCAATTGAAATCTGTTTTATGGTGAAAAAGGATGAGACACTGATGGAGGTAGTACAACCTAGGAAGATCTAGATAACTAAAATGGACTATGAGGTAGATGCTAAGATCTTGGACTTGTATGCCAAGACTCTTGTTGATGCCTCAGTAGATGAAGCAAAGAAATCCTTTGGGATTGCTAAGCAAAAAGAAACTGAAGTAGAAATTGGATTCAGTAAGAAGAAAAGGGAAAGAAAGATCAAGAAGGTTGGGGTAGTTGTGCAGAAGATGTCCACTAAGATAAAGCAGATTATTGGACTAGCTGAAGGGCTATCTCCAACAGTAGTGCAGGTTCCACTAGTAGCAAAGACTGACAAGGGTGTAGTAAACAGGAAGCAACCAGAAACTTATATTTCCCCTCTTATATCTAGTTCTGACACTGATATTGTACCCTCATAGATTCCTAAAACTTTTATCAGGATACCAAGGAAGAAGGCTGAGGAAGTAAAGAAGCAGAAAGTGAAGGTTACCCCTCCGATAGCACCAAAGAAAATCTCAGAGGAGAGGAATCCCATAGAGAAGAGGAAACTAGTTAAGGTGTCTACTTCTATTCTCGACAAGAAGAAGAAATTAGATGTAGATATTCATGAATACTAAGAGGGGGGTGAATTCGTATAACAAAAAATACTGAACTCAAACACTTAAACAGTTTAGCAGTACACCGATATTACAGTTTTACTAACAAACCAGTTAAGACAAATGCAAACCAAATAGCAAATAAGGCATTCACCCACAAGAGCACAATCACCATAACACACGAGATTTTGACGTGGAAACCCAAATGGGAAAAACCATGATGAGATAAAACTCACAAGTAACTATTTGTAGAATAGTAATCAGACCCGTTAAGGTCAGACCCGTTAAGGTCATACAATGTTCTTCACTAGAATAGATCCTGTTAGGAATCTCAATCTCTGTTAGGAGATAAGTCTGATGAAAGACTACCTTGTGAGAGGATTTCAGATCCATAATTGTGAACCACCTTGTTAGAGGATTTACAAAGGCTTTTTCAGGCTTACCTGGTTAAGGGTTTTAGACTTGTAGAAGATGTGAGTAATTAACAAGTGAGTGATCTAAATACTAGCACAGTATGCTTGGTTAGATCCTTGATAGCTCATTGTTAATGCATTTCAGCATTACTTCACTCTTCAATATTTCCACACTCTGTTTCTTCACACAGACCTAATCTCCTTCTGTGATCGCACATACAAAAACCTCATCAACCACCTAAAACCCTAACAACCACTAAAACCCTAGACATGATGTCCTTATAAAGGAATCTGAATTCATGTCAGTCCAATAGGATTACATTGCAAGTTCCTAGGTTTAGTGCATCTGGACATATTTGGTAACACAACATAGAATCACCACCAAAGTGTTGGTGGATGATAACTCATCACAAAAATATCGGTTGGTAAGTCATCATAGAGTAATACCAGTTCATAAATTTACCGCTTACTGGTTCACACATTTTACCAATTACCGGTTTGTCAAAATGAAGACTGGGAAAAATGATAACAACCGCTTTGTTCCTTCATACCACTTTGGGATCCTCAAACCACTTGATTCTTCATACCACTTGGGTCTTCATACCGCTTGAGATCGGTAAACACTTTCTACAAAACACCGATAGTCTAAAGACTATAATACATAATACCAGTTGGAACAAATACCGGTTGAGCATAACTCATACATACAAAAAGTGATCTCAAAGCAAGTGTGTGTCCGTGAATGACAATCACAACATCATCATCAAAAATTCCAACAATCTCCCCCTTTGGCATTGATGGCAACACTTAGGAAAAATTTTGACATCTAAGTGTTTTACAACAAAAATATGTCATAATCAAAATTACTCCCCCTATGCATGTACACTATCCCTTTTGCAGAAAATACAATGTATACTACTCCCTTAAGGAGATAACATGAAAGCATACATAGCATACATAGCATTCACCAAAATTTTAAATACAAAATACTACTCCCCCTTTGCCAACAATGACAAAGTATTGCAGAATAACCCTTGTTTCTCATTATCATAAAAATAAATGTTTACAACAATAATGAGTGAAACTTATCAAAAACCGATTTAAAATCCTGCATGAAGGTCTTCATGGATAAGGATCATGATTCAAGTAATGAGGTAGCCACCTCACTTTCTGTTTGCATCTTGGATACCTATTCTTCCATGGCATCAATGGTGCTCATCTCTTGAGTGACCATTAAGGCATCCGGATTGAGATAGCATTTCTGAAGTATTTGTAGTCTGGGTAGTAGAACCAATTGAAGTTCCTGTAAATCTCTAGTCTAGTTGGTGATCTCCAACTCTATTCTGGCAGGCTAGAGTTGAAATCGATGAATAGTTTTCCCATATGTAGTAAAGGAATCATAGGGCGTCTTGAAGGTTCTTATAAATGTCTACAAATCAAATTGCAGTTTGTCTTTCTGTGCAAGCAGATCATCACAGAATAGATGGGGTTGGCTTATCTTACTAAGCGGTAATTTCCCCTCATCCATAGCATCTCTTATGTCTTTCTACTCTTTCTGAATTTCACACCGGAGCTCATTCAATTTCTTCACTAAGGCAATGTTTAGTTCCTTTTGATGCTTATTTTGTGTGTTAGGTTTAGCAACCTCTTCCAGGCTTTGTACCTAGTCCTCCATGACTGTGTATAGAAGTTTTAGCTAGGCCAAAGAGGAATCGGTACTGGGGAGGTTGGTATCAGGAATCAAACTGGTAAGTGTATCCACCGCAGTTTGAATAATGTCTTTCTCCTTTTTCCTCCTTAAAGCTTCCAGTCGCTCCTGTGCAAGCTTAATGCTTTTGAGTAGATTCGTTTCATTTGCAGATTGGAGGTCAATAAAACTGGTAATGTCATCCAGTCTGGATTGACTATCGGTTGCCTTTGGTGTCTCCACATGTGTGCTCTTTGCCACTTCCTTCTTGGTTTTGGCTTTTTTCTTTTCCTCTTCTGCCTTCTTTTGTTCCTCTGCTTCTTTCTTTTTCTTCTCTTCATCCTTCTTCCTTTCTTCTTCCTTCTACTTCTCTTCTTCTTTCTTCTTCTCTTCTTCCTGTTTCCTCCTCTCCTCTTCCTTTTTCTTCTTCTCCTCTTCCTGTTTCCTCTTCTCCTCTTCCTATTTCCTTTTCTCTTCTTCTTTTCTCTTCTCCTCCTCTTCCTATTTCTTTTTCTCCTCTTCCTTTTTCTTCTTCTCCTCTTCCCGTTTCTTTTTCTCCTCTTCCTTTTTCTTATTCTCCTCTTGCTTTTTCTTCTTCTCCTCTTCCTTTTTCTTTTTCTCCTCTTCCTATTTCTTTGTCTCCTCTTCTACTTGTTTCCTCTTCTCTTCCTTTTGATTCTTTTTCTCTTTCTCCACTTGCACTTTATCATCCTTTTCTTTGTCCTGTTTTTCTTTGTCCACTCTCTCTTTATCAGCCTTTTTCTTCGTTGCATCCGGAGTGACATTTTCACCATCCAAAGCATCAATGTCAATTGTGTCCATTTTTTCAGTGACTGATTCTCCTTCAATATCATATACCTCATCTGGTTTTTTGGTTTTCGGTTCTTGCTCAGCCTTCTTGTTGGCTTCAAACACTTGGTGCAACCTCAGAGTGGCTTTGGCATGTGAGTGTGTATCTTTTACCACTTTAGGAACTTTCCCTTCCAATAATAGGAGTCTTCTTCTTCTCATGAAGAAGAGGCCTTTGTATTTATCCATAACTTCATATAACTCTGAATTTGACACATCAGGAAAATATTGTGCAAAAATTTCCTCTCTTATTTCTTGTTCCTTTTCTATGGCAATGCACCATTTGTTATCTAAATAATTATATAAAGAATCTGGTGTCACAGATCTAATTTTTGATGGCGACCGATCATTAATACATAAATATTGAATAACTTCCTATTCAACTTCCTCCTTTTCATTGTCATTAAAATCATCAAAATGGTCTATTAAATCACTTAGCACTTTTCTCCTAATATTCTTGATAGTTCTTTGACAATGTGTCAATGGTTTGTAAGAGGAAATGTTTATATTTACCAGTACTAATGATGTCGGTTCATTGCTGGTTGTCTTTGTCTTCTTCCTCATTTTCCTAGTCTTTTTAGGCTATACCTTAGGTTCTGTATCCTCAGAATCTGGTGAGGTGTTCTTAGTTTTCCACTTTCTTTCAAAGACCTTGGCAGGTGCAACTTCTGGTTTCTTCTTGGCCGATGACCGCTTGGTCACTTTAGGACTTGCTGAAGTAATTGGTGTCGATACTAATGGAACTGCCTTTCCTTTCTTCACTGAAGGTTCTTCAACCGGTGTTTCCCTCTCCAAGTAGGTGTCGGTTCTCTTCTTCTTTGGATCAAGAGGCGAGGCAAGTAGGGTAGAGGCATACCCATCAAGCATGTCATACATCACCTCATATCCCATGGGCTCCACTTCTTCCTTTCTGGGCTCAACTGCCTCCATTATGCACTCATCTACTCTGATGATAAAGAAGATGTCCTCTTCATACTTCTTGACAATATTGCCAGATATTCTCATCCTCTAGCTCATCTTACGTCTGAATTCATCAAAGTATTTGTTCAGGACTTTAGGATAACCAATTCCTACCACTTGAAGACTTTCTCTGATTTGCTTGGTAACCAGCTGATCAGCAAACCATTGTATATCACCGACTCCCAGAAAATAGCCTTGAAAATAGAAAAAAAAACCTACTAATAGTTTTCCAAATTTAAATCTTAACGCATTGTCCTGTTTGATAGATTTTAGGTTTACCAGAAGTTGCCTCTACATATAGGTGAGTAGATCAAATGATGCATCCTCCATGATCATTCTGTAGGTGGCATTCACCACTGCTTTAGAGACAGATTTTATTCTACTAGCATAGAATGTCCGATATCCGATCACCATGCAGACATATTTGACCAAATCATCCTTGATGGTGTTAACGGTCATTCCCTATTGGTCATTTACAGAACTGGTGAGCTTCGTCATTTCCATCTTAATGACTTTCCTTAGGGCTAGTACTTCTCCAATGTCACAGAAACTGGTGGCAGCATTAATCACTTCTGATGTGATGTCATGTGTCCGCTCAAGATACATTTTGTCACCATGCACTCTGCTTAGGATGATGTAGATGTGATCTTTTGTGAATTCTTCAAGAAAATAGACCACATTGTGAAGTTTCTTTATTTCCAGGATGCTTTATTCTGGTTTGATCTTCTTATCATTCCCGTAGAATAAACTTAACTGAGAATGGATCATTAGAGTTCCTAGGTTTTCTATTTTGCAATCAATATAATCTGCAATACCTTCCTCAACTATAACACTAGCTGGTATCTAGTATAGGGCATTGTATTTCATCTTCCTTTGTATGAAATCTACTGAATCACTAAGTGCACTTGAACTGGAGTGTGATGCAGAAGCCAAGATAAACAAAGAAGCTTGAAAAATACCTTCACGAATCAAGATTTAGGGCTTTGACATTGTAGCTTGCAACACATCACTTTGATCGCTTGGAACACCGCTTAGTATTCTTTACTTGACTAATTGATACTATCTCTGGATTCTACTTCAAGATTTTTGAAATCTCTTTGAATCGTAAAACAAATTGCCTTTGGTTTCTCTGCACTTAAGAATTTCTTCACTCACAAATTGATAAGTGAAAATGAATTGAAAATCCCTTTTAAACAAATTCTTCACCTACCATAATAAATGCTCCACTATTAGGTTATAAACCCTAATTTTGCCTTTTACCATTTCTGGTCTTCTGCTGATTGACAGGTAACACATACCGGTTAAGGTCTTTTATCGGTGTAAACCAGGGGTTTGAAACATTTCACTGATTTGTTCCCCCTAAGCTTTTCTGAAGCTTAGTTTGTCGATTTAGCGACTTCCACACTAGGTGCAGAAAACTGGTTCTTCTTGTGACACTTGTTTAGGTTTCTTCTTCCATGCTATCTTCATATCTGCTTGAATAGTTTTGACATCAATCTTTCCTTCCGAAATGACTGATATATCATCTGATATGTTCTTTCTCATTCTGTAGGTTCTGGCAGGGTGTCCCAGTTTGTTGCAATGATAGCATACCACTCCAGGTGTTTTCCATGGTCCATTGTTCATTCTACCATTCTTCCTCCTACATGTTATAGTAGTGTGACCACTAGCATGGCAAATCAAACAAGTTTCTCTCCAATCGGTTACCGCTTGATGGCCACCACCACCTGACTGTTGGTCATAGGTATTGTATTGGTTTGGATTCTGGTTCACATAGGATTTAGGAAAAACTCCTTGACTCCTTTGAGGATATCTTCCAGTGTTGTGTATAACAGACCTGCATTCAAATGCTCTATGCCCAAACTTGTTGCATGAATAACAGTTACCATTGAATCTAATGGATCTAGGCTTATTGTTTAGAAAGTAGGGAAAATATTATAAGCCTTACCTCTACATACATTGGTTGTGTATCCTTCCTTGAGACAATTAAAGCAAATAGGTTTGAAATTTTGCTTACCTTTATCCTTTGGTGCTAGTTGCTTCTTTGATGGTCCATCTTTTGTTCCAGAGGTCTCACCTTCCTCATAACCAGAAAAACCAAGTCCAGTGGTATTCTTTACTGGTTTTGCTGATTCAAGCTTTTGTTCTAGCTTAACAGTACTCTTATTGAATTTGGCAAGTATTTCCTTTGACTCAGTGAGTTCTTTGGAAATAGTAGCATTGGACTCCTTCAAGGTTGCATTCTTAGAAATAGCCATGTTTAGTTCACCTTGCATTTCTTCCTTTTCCACTTTACTCTCTTGAAGATGAGTGGTAAGTGCACTGATTTCTTGCTTCAGCTTGGAGATCCCATGATCTTTGTCTTTTACTAGATCTTCATCTTTTCTCCAGTTCTCAAGCTCTTGACACATTCTGATAGTCAGTCCTTCTAGTTATCTTCTTAGGTTAGCATTAGATTCATTCAATTTTTCAACTTCCTCAACTAGGGCTTCCATGTCTGGTTCATCAAAAGAACTATTTTTCAGTAAGCTCCATCATTTTCTCAGCATGCTCTCTTCTCTTTGCTAGAGAGGCTTTATATTTGACTTTGACTTCATCAAAGGCTTTCTTAGTCTGAGTGAGACAATGAGTAAGCTCCCTCATAGTGTATTCCCCCATATCTCCTTCCAAGTGGTTAAACTTATAGAAAGGTTGGCTCTGATACCAACTGATGAATACTAAGAGGGGGGGGGCGCTGAATTAGTATACCAAAAAATACTGAACTCAAACACTTAAACAATTTAGTAGTAAATTGGTATAACAGTTTTACTAACAAACCGATTAAGATAAATGCAAACCAAACAAAAAATAAGGCATTCACCTAGAGGAGCACAATCACTATAACACAAGAGATTTTGATGTGGAAACCCAAATGGGAAAAACCATAGTGAGATGATACTCACAAGTAACTTTGTGCAGAATAGTAACTAGAACAGTTAAGGTCATACAATGTTCTTCACCAGAACAGATCCTGCTAAGAATCTCAATCTTTGTTAGGAGATAAGTCCGATTAAAGACTACCTTGTGAGAGGATTTCAGATCCATAGTTGTGAACCACCTTGTTAGAGGATTTATAAAGGCTTTGCCAGGCCTACCCGGTTAAGGGTTATAGACTTGTCGAAGATGTGAGTAATCAACAAGTGAGTGATCTAAATACTCAGTATTCTTGGTTAGATCCTTGATAGCTCATTGTTAATGCATTTCAGCATTATTTTAGTCTTTGATATTTCCACACTCTGTTTCTTCACACAGACCTAATCTCCTTTTGTGATCGCACATACAAAAACCTCATCAACCACCTAAAACCCTAACAACCACTAAAACCCTAGGCATGATATCCTTATAAAGGAATTTGATTTCATGTCGGTCCAATAGGATTACATTGCAAGTTCCTAGGTTTAGTGCATCTGGACACATTTGGTAACACGACATAGAATCACCACCAAAGTGTCGGTGGATGATAACTCATCACAAAAATACTAGTTGGTAACTCATCATAGAGTAATATTGGTTCATACATTTACTGATTACCGATTCACACATTTTACCAATTACCAGTTTGTCAAAATGAATACTGGGAAAAATGATAACAACCATTTTGTTCCTTCAGACTACTTTAGGATCCTCAAACTATTTGAGTCTTCATACCACTTGAGAGCGGTAAACACTTTCTGCAAAACACCGATAGTCTAAAGACTATAATACATAATATCGGTTGGAACAAATACCGGTTGAGCATAACTCATACATACAAAAAGTGATCTCAAAGAAAATGTGTGTCCATCAATGACAATCACAACATCATCATCAAAAATGCCAACAAATATTGCTCTCAAATCCGGTAAGAGTATTGAAGTCATTCCTCCTCTTTCAGTTGCTGCGTTGATTGATCAAATCACTGCAGATGGAATTTTGAGTAATATACAACATTACTATGTACATATGGATGATAAGAAGAAAATGGATATAGAGGAATCAATTTTGTTATACTTAGATATATATAAGAAGGCACTTTTAGAGATTGAAAAACAAATACTGACTGATTTGTATAGTAAATTAGATGCTAGAAGGTTATCTACGGTTGAAGAGGATAGACATATAAAGGTACAAGAATTGTTAACTGTGAGTGGTGTTACAACTAATGAAGAGATGCAACAGTGTTTAAGGTTTGCTAATAAATCAATTTTTCAAAGCAAACACTGGCATGTGAGTCTCATGGTAGGTAGAGTGAATGAGATAGTTAAGGAGACACATGTGGCTTGGGTAAAATTCTTTGTAGATAAACCAAGATTCTTTACATCACCGGAAGTCTCACAAATGTCTAACACTCCAGATATCTCGATAGATGATAAGGGGAAAGGTATATTGGGAATGGATACACTAGTTTTGGATCAAAAACTAACTAAGGATATTCCTCTAGTAGAACCACTTGTACCTAATCTAGAGATATCGGTAGATAACATTGATACTGTGTAGGATAAGTAGGATACACCAAAATAGATCATTATAGATATAGAGGTCATTGATGTGGAAATGGGAAATAAGTAGGTTCAGGATATTGAACCTTCAAAACCAAATGTACATACTGAAGAGTTTAAGGTTGAAAAGATTACTGCACCAAGTGGTGAAGCCACCGGTCCAAGTCTTGAAGCTGAATCTTCACGGAAGATTTAGGATAGTCATTCATTGTTGGCACTTGACTCATCCGCTCAAGTTGATTTTGCACAAAAGAATATTGAGAATATGAGAAGTTTTGAGTTGATGTATGTTGCAGCTCAGAAGTTAAGGAAGGAAGGGACTGAAGACATGTAGGTTACTGAGTAGACCATTCCGATTTTGTAGCAGCTTGCACCAGAATATAAGGTAGATCAGATTGGTAGTCCATCCGGTAAACTAAAAGGTCTGACTAAGCATATTTCCAAAGTGTTTAAAACTCTTCAATAGTTATCAAACCGGTAGTTGATTGAGCAGTATAATGCATCTCAAAAAGTCACTTGTGACAACATAATTTCATCTGACAAGGCCAAGCTGAGATATGAGATATCAAATATTGATGTGGCTCTAAATGAGTGTGGAAATATATAGGTCCTGTACTAACATTGACAAACTTACAGTGGACCATGAGGTGAAATTGAAGGTGGCAAAGGCCATGTTTGATCTTTTGGCTAACAATTTTGATGGTACTCAAACACTGGCTAGTACCATTGATGGTCAGATTTTGATAACAAAGTTTGAGATTTTTGGATTAGAGAAGGACATGGATAGGTTAATCTGGCGTGCAAGATAATTAAGAGGTTTGGTGAGTCCCCGGTTGAACACTCTGTTACTTCACAAGAGGGAAAGCATAGAGTTACTGAATAAACCTACTCCGATAGACCTATCAAAAGAAGAGCTTCATGCATATAGTCTTAATGGTTTTGTATCCATTTTGAGCACATTGAAGATAGGTTGGGATGCATATCTAGGATTTTTTAAGAATGCTTACCCAAATATTTTCAAGTATATCTAGATCTAGTATATCTAGGGGGAGCAGTCTTCCAATATTTTTTGAGATCAATT
Source organism: Cryptomeria japonica (assembly GCF_030272615.1). Lineage (NCBI taxonomy): Eukaryota > Viridiplantae > Streptophyta > Pinopsida > Cupressales > Cupressaceae > Cryptomeria > Cryptomeria japonica. The sequence goes on from NC_081409.1 coordinate 579,965,771, forward strand.
TTGGATTTTTTAGGCAGGGAACCGGAACAACACTTCCGTGATTCATTTTTCACATGAGTGTTGCCATCAATGCCAAAGAGGGAGATTGTTGGCAATTGACACTCATCCGGCTTAGTTGTGTTGTCACTGATGGAAACATACACCATTTTGGGTTGGTCACTTAACTGATACTCACTGGTATTCATTGTTTGGAAACCAACTTTTAGTCATCCGACACACAAGGAACTGACACCGGTAGGAAAGAGAAACCGACAATCTAGGAACCAATATATGAGGCAGACACAGGAGATTGATCCACCAGGTTTACATGGCAACGATCAAAGGCATTGGTCTTGAAGTTTAATGAATTTATTTTTTTATTAGGATGACATGTAAATAAATTGTACTATATTTGTAAGCTGACATAAGGCATTTATGTTTGTGTTTGGGAAGGGTATTTAAGTCAGTTCAGTTATGTTATTTTGGAAATGGATAAGGAAGCATAAAAGGTTAATGGGATATAGTGATGTGATATTGTGCGAGTGAACTTGATTGACAAAATGCGAATCTAGTATTTTGTAGTCAGTCTTGGATTTTGGTTTAGAGGTTTGGAAAGTGAAGCTAGATACCGGTAAGGAATGACATAGTGTAAACCGCTATAGACTTTGCTTTAAGTAGAACTCATCCAACATAGCAGATGCACTCTTAGAGTTCAAAATTTGGTTTGTAACTCCATATGTGGTGTTTGTAGTCAGTGAGGCTCCTTTTATGATGAGCAGCGTGCTCTAGGTTGTTGACCTTCCTGCATGTGTAGAACCCTATTATAATATTTATTCAACTAGCCAGTGGATAGATATTGTGGGTCTCCAATCCCACTGTGGTTTTTCCTCTTTGAGGTTTTCCATGCATAAATCTTTGTGTTATGGTGTATTCTCTTGTGGTTTCTTCATTTCTATTTATTGTTATATTCTTTCATGTTTATAAGTTACTGAATTGCATTGTTAATAAGGTTAAAATTGATTATACCGATAGAACACTGATTCACCCCCCTCTCATTGTTCTTGGATTCCAACAACCCGAGGGTTAGTGGCTGGTGTTAGGTGGTCATTATGACTGGAAGATAATGGGAAAACATATCCAACAGTCCTCATAGTCCCATGAAGGAAGGTGTAAGGAGGTTAAGGACTATGACATCATGAGATGATGCCACGTATCTAAGGTGAGTTGAGGTATGCCAGAGGGTGGGGGCTGCTGATCGAGGTGAGGTGGAGGGTGAGTTGGAGATGTTGTGTCATACCTTTGTTTGGCCTGCTTGCCACATGTGATGGTCAACGTCAGATGGACCAGTGCTCTTCGTGCGATTTGCCAGCAAGGAGTTAATCAACAGTGGAGATTCAAACTTAATTCAAATGTAGTTTTGATTCGTTTCTTCACTTGCACGAGCAGTAATGGCAGATGAAATAATGACTCAATGCTCCAAAAAAATAATTAAAGCATTTTCAAAGCCATTTCTGACACACAAAACAATTCAAAGGCGACCAGAAGGTAATGACTCGATGCTCCAGAACAATAATTAAAGCATTTTCAGAGCCATTTCTGACTCACAAAGTGATTCAAAGGTGACCAGAAGGTGATTCCAAAGCAGAAAAAGATCAGTGCGAGTCCTTGTAGTGAAAAATTGGGTTTCATCTAGTCTATACGAAGTTGTAAGTTGCTAAATCCTTCTTTTTTTTTTTAGAGTTATTGAAAGTACAGATTGTATGAAATTATAGTAAAAAGATTATGAATTGCTCTAGGGCTTGTGAAATTTGGTAAAAAGGGATGAGAATTCACACATGTTGTGTTGAATTTGATAGTCTTGTGTTAAGCCCTAGTTTCTATTTTCCTTATGTGGGTAATTGTGAGAAGCCCTAGTCAAATAGGATGGCTTCCCTACAAAAACACCTAGGACAGATAGAGTATCTAAAGAGAAATTTGTTTGATGATTTTCTTGATCAATTGAAGCCCTTGACAAATGATAAATATCAAGGGTAGAGACTTGTACAAGGCAAAACCCTAGGAGAAGGGTTAAATGACAAGGCATATAACATTGTGGATGCTAGGGTGCCAATGACTAGTGTGGAATTGTTTAAGTAGTGGTATGGATAGAGAAATTTGCAATCCCCATTTTCAAGTGCCTAGAAATATGACCTTGGTAGCTTAGTGGTGCCCAATGTATTCATGGATGTCGACCTCCTCAAAGTTGTTGCAGACATATATGACACCATTTCTAGAGTTATAAGGAGAATTGAGGGAGAAATTTTCTTGACAATCAAGAGGGAGGAGTTTGAATGAACTAAAGGCTGAATATTACAGAATGAAGGGTTTTATTAGAGCTAGCCTCCTTACAACTCATTTGGCAAAATAAGGAGATTCAAATTATCATACTAACCCTAGTTCAGAAGAGCCCTTTCTTATTGGTGGTTTTACCAAATATTTGGAGGCCAATTTCTTTTCTCTATGCCAAGTTTTAGGATTCAACCCTATTACAGTCATGCCACCTGATTTTAGGTATATGGCTATACAAATTCAACAACAAAATTTTACAATGGGTTTTTACATTACCCCGTACCTAGAAGAGAAGATTCATGAGGGGTTGCAAGTTATTAAGAATGGTGTATTTAGCACTCATTTATATTGGTATTCATTGTTAATGCACATGTTCTTATATAGAAATGTAGATTATTTTAAGGGTACAATGAATCTGAAGAGAACAGTTCACAATGTTGAGGTGACAGTGTAGCTTTGGAGTATGGACATGTCTTGGGACAAGTAGGAAGAAAGATTTGTCAAGTTTGATAATAATTTTGCTTCTAGACTGAGGAAGAGATTAACAGTGAATCCACCAAGGGTTCCCATGTAGCTGCATGATTTTGTAAGACCAAAGGAAAGGCTGCCACTTTTGAATATTGAGCACAACTGGGTGGACGTCAATATTGAACTCTTAGTGATTTGGACGTCAATATTGAACTCTTGGATCATGTTGATCCATATATATCTCCTCCTAGATACTTCATGTTGTGTGAAGATGTCTTTGACTGCAACACTAGGTACATATGCAACCACTGTTGCTCCCATTAAATAACTCCTAAAAGCATTCATTGCCTTTATTAGTGAATAATCATGTTTTTCATTTAAGTCATACTTCAGCTTTGCAGCTTGCAAATATTTACAACAAAATGCTATGGGTTGTTCAAAACCCTATGAGTTCTTTTGTAGCAAGACTATAACAACAATATTAAATATGCAAATGAAAATATTTTCATAGGTTTTCCATAATCAGGTGTTTTCAAAACAAGTACATTTTTAATAGCTTGTTTGATTTGTTGGAATGCCTTGGTTGTCTCTCCTTCCCACTCTAACTTTTCACCCTTTTTTAACAACTTATAAATAGGTCTACTAAAGTGGCAGCCTTTCCTTTGGTCTTACAAAATCATGCAGTTGCATGGGAACCCTTGGTGGATTCACTGTTAATCTCTACCTCAGTCTAGAAGCAAAGTTATTATCAAACTTGATAGATCTTTCTTCCTACCTATCCCAAGACATGTCCATACTCCAAAGCTGCACCAATACCTCAACATTGTCAACTATTCTCTTGAGATTCATGGTATCCTTAAAATAATCTACATTTCTATATAAGAACATGTGCATTAACAATGAATACCAATAGAAATGAGTGCTAAATACACCATTCTTAATAACTTGTAACCCCTCATGAATCTTCTCTTCTAGGTACAAAGTAATGTAAAATACCACTATAAAATTTGGATGTTGAATTTGTATATCCATATACATAAAATTAGGTGGCATTACTGTAATAGGGTTGAACCCTAAAACTAACCCGACAAGAGCCCAAATTTTGGAGAAAGTCAATGAGTTGGAAAAAAAGCTAAAGGGGTCAGAAGATCAGTCTTCCTGTAAGCAAAGAGAGATAGTTAGCTTAGTGCTAACTCATTTGAATGAGAAGGTGGACAATATATTAAATAGAATTCATTCTTTATATACTTTATTATTTAATGTTATTTAAAGTTTTGATAGAGATATAGGAGTAGCAATTCCTTTGTTTAAAAAATGGTTAGAAAGAGGAAATGAACTCTGAATAATGTCAATGGCTTACAAATATCATGCTAAGAGGCCACCTACACATCAACCAACCTATTTGTCGGTAAAGTCAATGCAGGAAGCCTAGATGCTGCCAGAAAATAGAGAAAGAAATATAAGGGAATGTATGAAAAGCTTTAGTGAGTTGAATGAAACAATTCTACCAGGTATTGAAGATGAGAGTGGGGCAATTAAGCCTTTACAATTTTGGAAGGAAGAGGTAGAAAGAGGCATCAATAGTCAAGTGGACCTAATTAGTGAGGAGCTAGATACCGACATGCTGGAGGAAAACATGGACAAGATAATATGTACAAGAACATTCTTTGAATATTTTGAAAGAGAGGTGAATCAAGTGGTAGTTAAGTATACTCCATACAAAGAAAAAGCTGATGAGATTATGAATTTCAAATGGCCATGAGATGAAGAATATGGTGAATAAGGTAATACTTACTTAAAGAAGGAATAAAGGCTGCAAATAGTTAGTTAGTTAACTATTTGATGTAACAACCTAGTAGACAGTTTTGTCTTCTTGCAGTAGTTACATTTTTTAGTGTGAGAAACAACAAGGTGGGCCCATCTTAGATCTTCATCGACAACAATAAAAGAGGATAAATTGAGTAAAGTGTCAAGATGAATCAATTGTAGATATTTTGTTTTGGGTGTGACATTCCTTAAAGGGGAATATCTTGTAACAAAATTATGGGTAACTAGTCTTATTTGAGTGACAAGTGTCACTTTTGGCCAGTAGCTTGTTTGCTCCCTTATTTAAAGCTACAAAAGGGAATTCAAGGCCAAGAGACAGGGTTTCGAAATTGATCTTTGTACTTATTTTTTCTAAAATTCAGAGTCATAGGTTCCTGTAATAGGTTTTAGGTGAAAATGATCAAGTTGTAAAGATTTTGTAGAGCAATAGATAAGAGTCTTGTGTCTAGTTTTGCAGGTTCTTGAAGGATTTATATGTAAATCATTTTATGATAGAAATAGAAAATTTATTCAAAGAGAAATACAATTATGATCTATTTCTCTCCATTGTGCAATCCTATCATCTTTTGAATGAAATATAATCAAGGATTTCTTTCATTCGGTGCATCATTGTGATGTATGTAGTTTTTGTTTATCCTTTGATATAAGGGATAAATAAAATTCTAAAAGAAAATTTTAGAGTGATAGGGCTTGTTCAAGGATTTGATAAGTAGTATGGGTTGGGATTGCAGATAAGAAATATCATAAGGCAATATTATCCTAGATATGAATGCTATTATATAAATTATGTTATAATTCATTTATGTCTTTTGAACTCAAGTGCCCAATGGAGTAAGGTACTGGCCCTAGCTTTTCTTAAGTTTTTACAGTCTATTTTATGCTCCATTCATCTATATTTGTTGCAAACAATTGATTATCAAAATATTTTTCAGTTTATGTATGTTATTTCATGTTTTATCCATCTCATTCTCTAATAGGTTGAGGATCACTGAACAACTTGCCATTCTTGAGAATTCTCCCTCTTTCTTTATCCTTTATATGAGATTATCTACTTAGTTTTGGTGTAATTTGTGAGTATGGCATAGAGATTATAGATTCACCAATGGATCACCCTCCCGGGTCTTGCAGAGCCCAAAGTGTAGAAGGATTAGTAGAATCCTTGTCATAGTTGGTCCAAGTTCTTAAAGATATTGATAGTTGGAATTGGCTTCTCCATAGACAATATGAGGAATCAACTTGGTTTCTGCCTCTTGCAGTGTAAACGCCATTTTTCAGAAACCAACACACACACACACACACACGCACACACACACACATACACACACATATATGTATACATATATGTATATATACATATATGTATATATACATATATACATATATACATATATACATATACATATACATATATATATATATATGTATATATGTATATATGTATATATGTATATACATATACATATGCATATACATGTATATATATATACTTTTATGTATACATATATATGTGTGTGTGTATATATAAACACATGTATATACATATGTATATATACATGTATATATATATATATATATATATATATGATATTTATTATTTATCATAAAAAGCATATTGACCCTAGAGTTAAGCATAACCACCTCATGTTTTACATCTTGTGATCTTTATCCTTTGATTTTCCCTTTCTTGGGGGTATATTATTGTAATAAGGTTCTTGTCTTTTTGGGTGTATCCCACTATTACCTATTTTTTGCTACAAGCTCAATCAGGTAGAGATTTACTTTTAGATCATATAGAAGGGTACATTTCATTCTATTGTTATTACATTTAGATGAATGATAACATAAAGGAAAAGATTAAATTTCTATGTTGTTATTTAGAAAAGTAAGAGAGTACAATTTTTCTGAAAAATAGTAATCTATATTTTTTTTAAAAGAATGTACAATGTCTCACACAAGCCGTGAGACTAACTGGTGGTGCATTTAAGAAAAAAATCATATATTTGCAGATGCAAAATAAGGTAAATGTAGAAAGCAAAGGGTGACTCGTCATTGCCTGAATGATGAGTCCTCTTTGAGTTGTTTTGCATCTGCATTCTTTAGCCTTTCGCCATCCTGCATCTAGCTATGCCTCCTTGCTACCCCTTGAGTACCTGCATTTGAGAAGATAGTGTTAGAGCAATGAAAGCCATCATTCCATATCTACATCTGCATCAAAAAATTTATAACATATTCCTCGTATGTAACACAACAGACAGTATCTCATCAGTAAGAAATGTGATATGCATTGTTTTTTCTAACTTCTTTGCTTCATGTGCAGATATAGGAAAGTTCATGGTGTAATTCATTAGTTTTACATGAGTGGGGTAAAATGCAACTCCCACAAGGGTTGAGCCCAACTCATAAAAGATTTTGTTCAGTAATGTTCTAAAGAAGTGTCAAGATTTTGTCTTAGAACAAATAGATATCTAGAGAAATTATAATGCTCTGATAACCATCATGTTCCAAGAAAAAACCTTGACACTTCAATCAAAGAAAATCACTTCTTAGTGTATTGATGTTGCATTTACAAACATCTTTAAGGGTGCAATTCAATGGTGCCAATAAACATGTTAAGATAGTCAGGAGTGACAAAGCACAAGGGAGATAGGTAAGAGATTGTTAGGATAGGGACTAGAAATATGGTAAAGTGCATCAAGGAAAATTTTACAATTTTTTGTTATAGCAAGCACTAGTCACAGTGATATTAAAGGTTTCAATGGTCATTCATACTACATAAATCAGTAATAAAGAAACAATGAGCTCTTAGGGCAGAAAAAGATGTATCAAATCTCGTTGTGTAAAGGTATGAGTATAGTACCTATGAGATAACATAGTCGCCACCCAATTACCTGGGAATTTAAAACATTTTAAGCACAATAACTCACTCATAGGAGACTGCAGAATGAGAACACTACTCTCAAAGATAGATTTGAACACAGTAATGATGGAGAAAGATTGTTATGGGTAAATGCAGATTTGTTAACCTTTCAAAAAGATCACAGGATATTAGATTTGAACAATTTTATGTGATATGAGCACTAATCTGCAATTTAAGACTTATATTATGACTCTCCCCAGTAGAGTCACCAATTCTTGTTGGTCTCAATTTCTGATTACTTTGTTTTTTCTCTAAAATCCTTTGCCTCTGTTCACAAAAGAAGAGAACAACAACAAGAGGAAACAAGACAACAATTAAAAAGGTTTACAAGGAAACCTCCTACACTTCAAGCTTGACAAAGCTTAGGCGGGTATACCTACTTGTGACTACTTTCTCACAAATTAGTAGATGATTTACACAAAACCAGTGCAAATTTCTGCAAACCTTTTCACTTTAGAACAACCAAACATAAATGAAATATTTATTTTCATTATGAAGGATCACAAAGAATGTCACTAACACTAGCAACTTAAACTAGTGCCTTATCTAGGCTTGAGAGTCATCAAAATCAAGTTAAAATTTGACAATAGAGTTCACCTACATATCACCACTTTGATCAACTAAATCTTTATATGCCTGACATATATAAACTCTCAACCTATGCTAGACCCAGTCACCAAATTCATGTAAATTTACTGATTATCAATGAAGATGAATTAAGTATATTTAATTCTCCTCCTTGAGGAAAAGACCTAAAACATTCCCATCATTTGCCTTGGAAATCATTTAACTAAACAATCCTTGATCATCTAATCAAAATGATAACCAGCACATAGACACAAAGACAACACATATTTGGGCTCAAAAAATATTCTGATTGCATATTACTATTCTCTCATCAAAATTTTACATAGACATAAGGATGATTCAAAGTGCTAAAACAAAAGCCTGCATATATTTTACTAGAGCTTCAATACAAAAATTCTTGTGATCCCTCTCTAGGTAGTCCCGGTATCCATTTATATAAATTGGATGCAACAAGCTTCAGACTTTCCTAGAAGAATATTCCCATCCTAACCACAATTCCTCCCCTAAAAGATACATTTCTTACCAGAATACAATCGAAGTAGGAGCAAAACTAATTTTGGAATGTACTCCTCTACAACTAATTAGTTGTTCGACCAGAGAAAGGCCAACTGACTTCTCAATATTTACATATCAAGTGCCAGGTGTCTTTAATTCTTCAAAACTCGCTTCAGGTTGCCTATGAACTGCCACATGTTGGAGCGTCAGTGGGATCTTCCTGTGCTTTTGTCTCTTTCAAAACATATTTGCTTTCCCATACCTTGATTGTATCATCATCAGGCCAAGATAAGCTAATAATTTTTTGCTTCAGTTTATTCAAACTTTTCCATGTTTCCCTTTACTATTTAACTTCCTTCTCCAAAAAGCCAAAATGTGATTTTATTTTCTCAATTTCTTCAATAGTTTGAATAAATAAAGAAGTATCGTCTATATTTATAATATTATTTATTCTCTGAGACAACCTATGACCTATTTCCCTAAGCCATACTTCTTTATATTTCATTTAACTGGCACTTAAAAAACCTCTAGGAAACAATTCAAATTTTTCATTTGCATACTCTTTTCGATACAAGTTTGCCTTTGTTTCTATGTTGACTCTTTCCACTGCAAAGCTGGACAAAACTTTTACTAATTCATAAGTAGGTTTGATAGAATCATCAACACCTACTCCTTCCTAGGATAAAGAATATATGGACTCTAAGTCCACCTCTCTGGCAGTCCACTTATCCAAAATTGGCTCCAAAGTAGCCTTTTCTTCTTTCAAAGAATCCAAAAGAGTCAATATTCTTTTCATGTTTATATAAACAATTACTACTCCAACAATATCAGCAAATTTCAAAATGGTACCCCTGACCTTTTCCTCATATTTGTTTGAAAAAATTGCTTGAACCTGCTTAAATTTCACAATCTCATCTTGAATGTTCTCAGTTGATTGGAAGCCAAAAGTCATGGGGGAAGGAGGGAATTCAACAATAGGATTTGAAGGAGGGGGCTTAGCAGGAGAAGAAGTGATCATTAGTTGGGAAGACTCACCCTTTTGATACTGTCCTTCCAATTTACCTTTCAACTCTGCAATGGTGTTATCTCTAGAAGCTATCTCAAGCTTTGCTTCATTGTAGGCCTTGATGACTACCTCTAGTTTTACTTGGAGATCAACTTTCACTTCTGCTTCCTTTTCAGCCATTGCCACTCCAAATTTAGCAGACTCTAAGGTCATGCTAGTACCTTCAATTACCCCTATATCTTTGACTCTCTTTACAATCATGCCCCCTAAATAGTCAGACCCTAAGGATTCTCCCCTTCTTCTATTTTCTTCTCTTTTAAGTGACCACATTAATAGGGCTCCATGGTAATCACTATAAGTTATTCCCTCTAAGGGCTTGGTTTCTTTCCTTATTGCATAAAAAATTATTGCATCGGCTATGTCCCATTCTGGGAGAATTAGCACTCTAGCACTTGCAATCATTTTTCTCCCTTCCTCAGGGGTAATTGGCTCAAGCTCTTTTATCATCCCCTGCTTTATTTTTTCTTCAATAGTAGATGTATCTTTATGGGATTGTTTAATTTTCCTCTTTTCACATCTTTCCTTGAATTTCCCCATATGCTTCCTCCAAACAAATTGCAAAAAGGCTCCTGACTGTACAAAACTGTCATTGGCCAAAAATTCATCACTAGCCTATTTAATGATAGGATCCAACTCTCTGCCTGCAAATTCTTTAGTAGTTAAGTCCATTTTAGCACCTACTGGCTCTTCTAGCATTCCTTCTTGCAATTATTTATAAGAATGAAATCTCCTCCAGGATTCCTAGTTGCATTAATTGTTCAACAACTTCCTGCTCATCACCCATATGTAATGGGGATTGAAAAGGTGAATACAAAGATTCACTTGGTTGGGCCTCTTTTTCCATCCTCTGCCTTTTTGGGGAGGTTTGTGACTCAGGAGCATCCTCCATTGGCCTTTTGCCCTTTGATGTGGAAGGTTCATCCCCCTTAGGCATCACTACATTATATCCCAATTTTTTATACATTACATACTATCCAAGGGGAACAATCTTAGCAAACATGGGCTTGGTCAAGGTGATCTTGGCCTTCTCAGGGTCTTCCTTCATTACTGCATCCTTTTTCTTATTTAATGTTTGCATGGCATCCTCAAAATAATCTATCAAAAATTTAATCTTTTCCTCAAATGGGTGGAAACTCTTTAATGGATCATAATTCTTATCAAAATGTT